>NW_013657657.1:249955-306980 GCF_000142905.1 Thecamonas trahens ATCC 50062
CTCCCTCCCCCCCCCGGAACTACACACACCACTCATGGAATCATTGTTACCCCTCAACGACAACCACATGGCCATCGGCATTCAACACAAACAGGGGCGCCGACTTGATCATCTTCATCATCGAGTACCCGGCGCCGGGTCGGAACAAGTCGGCCTCAGAGGTCATCTTGCACAAGTATGTGGGCTTTGTCGGTACTTCTGTCTTCTCCAACTTTTACATCAGAGCTGGTATGTACTTCATCATCGCATGCGTCTGCTTTGCCGGCCTCCCGCTCATCGTCTGCGGCCTCATCCTCATGATTGCAGCCTTTATCTACGGTTACGCAGGCTACAACGGCGAGACCGTCAACAAGGGCCGTCGCTAAGTGCTAAAGTCAACCACACTACACGGTCGCCTCGACCAAGACCCGCAGCCGCTCGATAGCCTGGGTACTCTGGGTAGCCACATAGTTCTTGACCGACGAGAGCAGCCAGCCCTTGAGATCGACGCAGTTGATGTACGTGACACGCGTGCCGCCATCTGATGGCTCGAGTACGTAGCCGGCAAAGTGAAGGTGCGCCCGAACGTATTCGCGCCCGGCCGGCGCACCGCTGTGCTCGACAGAGAACGACACAATGTGGATAGCGCCATCAGCCTGGACCGTCGAGCCGGCGAGGACCACCATGTCACGGCCCTGCACCGGGCCCGGCGCGCTAAACGCGTAGTGCGTGATGCGGTATCTCTCGTTGAATATCTCTAGGTAGCTGTGTGAGACAAACATCGGGTCCCACTCGCCACGCCGGCTCGTGTCTCGCAGCAGCGCGTACACATGAGCAGGCGGCGCGGCAATGTTGCCAACGCCCTTGACTGCAAACAGGGAGGTGCCGGCGTGCTTGCGGCGGAACGACTCAACCCCACCCGAGGAGCCCACATGCACCCATCCCTCGTCGCGGGCGTAAACCTCGAGCTGCGTGTACGCCCCGGCAATGGCATCCTCGTATCCGGCCGGCCACTCGCTGCGACCAGACGTGCCAATGCCGTACACAGCCTCGACCACACCCGGTCCGTCCTCGCGCGGTGACGACTCCAACCCCGCAATTGACGACGGTGGCGTACGGTATTCGTCGGCGTCAACAAAGTCGTACTCATCGTATTCGTCTGACGACAGCCGCGAGCTGCTCAAGCCTACTCTCCGCACCTCGCTCGCCCCGATCGAGCCGTACATCGATCGCGCCGGTGACGGCGACGGCAGTGCTGGTGACGACGAGTGCAGCCGCGACCGCCGCGCGCTCAGCGGCGACCGCGGCGCTTGCAGCGAGCCCGACGTGCCCGACGGAGGAAGCGAGGCAAACAGCAGCCGCTCACGCTCGCGGTCCGCCTCCTTTGCCAGCGCCTGCGCCCGTTCCTGCGACCGAATCCGCAGCCGCCGGTAAAAGACCAGCGTCTCGAGCCAGGCCGAGACAAAGAAGCCAAACATAATGATCACCGCCATAGACTCGACCCCTCCCTTGGCCTCCCAACCGCCCAGCGAGAACATTGCCGCCTTCACTACCGCATACACCGTAGTGGCTCCCGTTGCCGCATACAGCAAGCCCATTCCGTGGATATCGTACACCCCATACGCCAGCCCCAGGCCTGCTGATCGACCTGCAGAGAAGCAGAGAACATCAAACAGCGACGATGAAAAGGTAAACGCCTTTGCCTGTTCTGTGATAAACGATCTCGAGCCCGTACTGTTACCCTCAAGCCCACACATCCCGCCCAAACGACGTTGTACCCACACATCGCACCCACACATACGTTGCGTTGATCAGTCGCGGTGTGAGCCACCCGCCACCCGCCACACACCACCCACCACCGGCCACCAGCCCAGTCACCATCACCAAGCCCAATACACACATAAACGCATATACACACACATCCAATCACCATATATCATCTACACAGTAAGTGGGTGGGTGATGATGGGAGGAGGGAGGATGAAGGGGCGGGGAGGGGGCGGGGAGGGGGGGTGGGGGTGGGGGGGGTGCTGGCGAGTCATCATCAACAGGTCACAGGTTTGGTTTGGGGGGGGGGGGGGGGGGGGAGGGGGGGGAAGGAAGGCATGACGTACGAGATACCAGAGACGAGAAAGAGGATGAACAGGGCAGCTATGTTAAATACGCATGTGAGAGCAAACACATGGTCGCCCATTACCGGCACAGGACCCCACCTCTGGACGAGTGCACAGTTGGGTGGTCAGTGGTCAGAGTCGGCGAACGCTCCGCTCAAGACGACAGACAGCACTTCAGCTACCTGCCTCGATCCGCCCCCGCGCATTGCGCGCATACACACACACACACACACACACAAGTTCAGTGATATTCCACTTTAACACACTTTAAGCTTTTATTCTCATCGCTCAACGCAGCAGCTCGCCAAGGGTGGCAACCCGCCACTCGCCTTCGCCACCAATAAAGATCTCCTCGCGGGCGCCGTGGAGCACGACGTCGATGCCATTGGCGCGGTTGTCCTGGACAACGGCAAAGACAGGGAGGCCCAACGAAGCCGCAACTCTGCCTGTCGTCTCGAGTCGCGCATCGTGGTCGAGGAGGAATCGTTCCACGAGCTCGCGGAAGCTGAGCTCGACTCGCGCAGGCGGGCCTGCCGCAGCGTCTCCTGCACCGCGGCGGACTCCAGCCCGCGCTTTGCCGGAGAGATCCTGTGATGCCAGGAGTTGCTGTATGCGCTCTGGAACGAGGGCAAGCCATGCTGTACGAGACAACGGCGGCGCACGGTCAAGATACGCCAGCGCCTCAGCCGCAAGCTCGGCGACTACAACTTGTGGCAGAATGTCGAGCCAGGCAAAGAGCGGGTGAAGGAGCCGCGGGTGGGCCGGCGGATCGGCAAAGGCAAGCGGCGACGCAAACGAGCTTGCGATCCAAGTCTTGAGCGTCGGCACAACTCGCTTGGCCAGTGCACGCTCGACCACCGCTCGCAGTGGTGCCAGCGGAAGCTGTGCCCACGGCATGAGCCAGTCCAGCGCGTCGGCCGGCGACTCGGCCTGCCACGACGCGAGTGCCCGACCAAATGCCGGGCCGACCACAGGCGCAAGCGCCGCCGCCCCGGCTGCCCCAAGGTGCGGAAGCCATGGCAGGACAACGTGGGTAAGCGCAAAGCCAAGATCGCGGCCCGCGCCTGCAGAGTCCAGCGCCCGCCCGAGCCCGGGTACCACCGACTCGACAATGAGGTGAGCCCGGACGTGGAGCGGGAGCTCGTCGCGCCATGCCTCAAACAGCTCCAGCGCCGGATCGTCAGCACTATCGGTCGCACCCGCTTGCCACTGCGTCACCAGCGCTCGCTTGACCGGCGGGAGCCAAAGTGCCTCCACCGCAAGCGCGTAGCCCGACGGCGCACCCATGGCTCCGGGTGCTGCGGAGAGGAGCGGCTTCCACTTGGCAAAGATCTCGATCCCGTGGGCCGGCGCCCTCAGCGGACGCCACGCCTCAACAGCGGCAGTAAGATGCGGCCAGGCCAGCGGTAGCGCTAGGTCTGCGAGTCCGAGCAGAGCTGATGTCTCTGGCTCTGACACGAGAAGCGAGCCGAGCGCCACTGCTGCCGACCCCGGGTCGTCGTCGTGCGCTACGTCTGCCCCCGCTGCCGCCAATTTGGCTGCAGACTCTGCCGCCACCCCAGCAGCATCGGCCTTTTCGTCAGCCGTCGTCACTGCTGCCTGCAGCGAAGCCACCTGGGTACGAGCCTTGGTGGCCTTGGCCGCCGCGCCGCGGAGATCAGCATCGATAAAGTCGGCCAGCGACCGCAGATTGTACTGCAGCTCCGGCAGCGCCGCCGCTGGCGCGCTAGACTTTCTCTGTACCCCCGAGCCCGAGAGCGAGGTCACCTTGCGTGGCCCGCCTTCAACCGTCATGTCGATGATGGTCAATGGCTCGGGAGCGTGATCGACCTCGGCGCTGGCGGCGTACTTGGCGGCCAGCTCCTCCGCTGTCGCGTACTTTGGCCGGTGCGACGAGACCTTGCTCGCACGCCAGCGCTTGGTAGCGCGAGCGGGAACGGCAGCTGTTGCGGCAGACTTGGTTGCCGACGGAGGCGACTCGACCTTCTCCTTGAACCCGCCGAACGCGATGCCCTTGCCCTTGGGCCGGAGCTTGACTCGGATCGGCTCTGCGATGCCCTGCCGATCCTTGCCGAGGCCCTCTCCAGGCTGCCATCCCATTTTGCGAAGCAATGACGAGCCAACACCCTTGGTGTGGGCATCAAACGAGGCGCCAAGCTCCCCGCCATTCCCTCTGCTCCCACCTCTGACACCAGAGCCCAGCCCGCCCCGCCCGCTGCCGAGCCCACCTCGACCAGGCGCGCTCCCTAGGCCAACCCGAGCAGTCTCGCCTCCCAACCCGCTACGACCTCCGGCTTGCCCACTCCCTGCCCCCACAAACGAGACGCCTACGCCTTTGCGTGCCCTCTTGCGTGCCGGCCCGCCCGACGCAGACGACGAGGTCGAGAACGAGTACGAGGTGCTCGAGCTTGAGCCCGAGCCGGAACCCGAGCCCGAGCCCGAGCCCGAGCTCGCGCCTGAAGACGACATGCCCGCCTCCATCTCCTCCCTCAATGCTCGCAACAAGAAAAGTGACGTGTGCCTCTCTGTCTGTCTTCTCTGCCCCGTCGACCGTCGTCGTCGTCGTTGCCGACGTCGTCGTCGTCGTCAAGCAGCCCAGTGTGCGACTCGGCGCGCTCGACTCTTGTTGAGCCACCATCAGGGCGCTGCTTGTGGTTGGTACTCGACAAATTGTCGTTGCCTTCCATTGCGCACGCGCCCTCGAAGACCCCTACCACTGCCATTAGCATCATCGCATCTCGTGGCAAAGTGCACGCACCTACAATGGCTTGCATGTCTGCATCAAGATCAGCGGCAGCAGTACAGCCACGGCAACAACGTTGCCTGGGTGTGATTGCGGCATGCGTCGAGCCGGCTTCATCAACCGCCAGATCTGGCGGAGCTCCGCAGTACAAACACGTTCCAAGCTCGATAGCTAGTTGCATCGCAACACGAGCCCTCGGCCCATCCAAGCAGGGATGAAAGCTCTGAGCGGTAGATGGGCATATCGCAGAGCGACGCCTGCGGGCACGTGACTGGGCGGTCAGCAAGCACAAATTTGGCGCGCGCGCGAAGGTCGAGCAGGCATGACGTCACCTGCAGGTGTACGTCATAGACAGCACGAAGAAGGCGATGTTGAGGCAAGAACAGACAGGATGTAGAGGAGAGAGCATGTAGAGGGAGTAGGTGAGAGTGAGTGGCAAATCGAGGAGGTGGGAAGGAGGTGGCATTGCAGGCGAGGGTCTGCCATCAGCACGTGGGCTCGGCGATTATGCACACCCGTCTCCACCACCACACAGTCTACAACAGGACCACTTCCTTGAGGCTTGACGTCGAGGACGGGGAGGAGCGCGGAGGAGGAAGAAGAAGAAGAAGAAAGTTACCACAAGCATTTACATAGGCAACCTACTCGGTGTGTAGAACCCCTGAGCAAGACTTGCCCGCTGTACCTACTCCCACCCAGACCACCCCCTTGGACGCTTGGAACACCACGTCGCTGTGATTGATTGATTGATTGCTGGATTTTTCCCCCGCCATCGAATTGTTGCACGTTCAAACACCAGTCACCGACAACAGTAGCAGCAACAGGCTCGAGCTCCAAGAGCAACAACAACCACGTCAGCAGCCCCAAAAAAATAATCATTGGCTTGCTCACACAGCACATACCAACGGAATCGCTTCGCTTGCTGTCTACCTTTGTGTACTTGCTTGCCTGACCTGTTACTCGGTCGTCCCGACGGTCATCCTGATCACTTGCTGCTTCACGCTCATACTTTGATCACCACTACTACTCCAACTACTACTACTACTACGACGACGACGACTGCACCATGGACGGCACGCCCCCCAGCCCTGCCACCATTCAGGTCCAGATCGCACCAGGCGAGCGGCTCGCCGAGCTAGCGTTTCTGGCGGTTCTTGGCCGTCTGCTACTGGCTTGCGTCCTTGGCGCAGCCATCGGACTCCAGCGCGAGCTGGCGCGCAACACGGCTGGCCTGAGAACGCATCTACTAGTCTCACTCGGCTCATGTCTTATCATGCTCACGTCGCAGCATGGATTTAACGAGGATCCGCGGACCGGTGATCCAGCACGGATGGCAGCTCAGGTTGTGTCAGGCATTGGCTTTCTCGGTGCCGGCGCCATCATTCGGCGCGGCCCTGTGGTGCGCGGCCTGACAACTGCTGCGTCGCTCTGGGTCTCAGCTGGCCTCGGCCTGGCAGTCGGCACAGGCTACTGGATCGCCGCCCTCCTCACCACCACACTCACCATTGTCTCGCTTGTGGTACTCAAGGCCATCGAGCGGTCGTTTATTTCGCCGCGCGAGACCCGCGTGGTCTCGATGCACGACGTGACGTGGGACCAGGTCCAGGCTTGCATCAACCAAATGCGCAAAGAGTCAATTGTCATTCTCTCCATCAAGTCAGCGTCGTCGGACACCCCGGTGGCTGAGGACGCAACACCGCTGGTTAACGTCGACCTCGTTGTCCGCCTGCCCAAGTCGGCGTCAGGTTCGCACATGGTCGACACTCTCTCCACCATCATTGTCTCGTCCATCCCGCAGCTCGAGCATGCGCCGCAGGCGCCCTCAGTTGCAGCCATGGCCGAAGAGGGCGATGGCACGTCTGACGACTCGCGCGCCCGCAAGCCCATTGCTTTCCGCCGTGCCCGTGCCGCCATCCCCATGCCTTCAGTCTCAGTCGAGACCGTCAAGGGCGCCGCCAACGACCGCCGCCGCCGCAAGTCGCAGCCAAACAACGTCTCGCACTCGCGCTCGGTCTCGCGCTGCCCCTCGCCCGACGGCCGTAAGCTGGTCGATGCCATCCGCGCTCTCGAGCGCTCACAGAGCCCGCCGCGCGCCGCGCGAAGCCCGGGTGTCCCCGGAACCGGCGCCACCATCGCCATCTCTGACCCGGTCCGTGTTGTCACCAATCCGCCGGCCATCTCGCTCGAGGGCTCGCCCGAGGTCTCGAGTCTCGAGCTCGAGTTCGAAGACGAGGAGTTCTCCTACATGTCGTACTCGGACTACATGTAGTCGCAGGACCTTAAACCCATGGAACACTGAGCATCTTGTCAGGTCTTACAATGAACTCGACGCGTGGAGAACAGTTCAAAGCATGCTGGGTGATGCACGATGCGAGCGACGAAGACACCGACCATAAGCCTGTTGGACCTTGAGTATCTACGGTGGAAGACAAAGAACATGAGGAAAGCAAACCCACTTAATACACACATACTCTCTCTCTCTTATACCGTCAACCCCCCAGGACCCATCAATCATATACCAGATCCTCATCTGCACGCTGTCGTGTCGTCTTTCATTTGCTTGATCACGCAACTTGAGGCACCTCTCCCTAGGCCCCCCCCCCCCCCCCACCGCTCCCTCTCTCCCTCCTCTCTCACCATGCTGCACAGACTCAGTCATCCACTACACATAGGACGACTGCACTCGTCATTTGCAGCACAGGCGTTCGCGGCAGCGTGCAGAGCAGCATTACCTGGGCGTGTGACGACGACTACGGCCGAGTGCTTTGCCTTGGGCACCGACGCCTCGCCCTACTCGCTCACGCCACACACCGTTGTCTCGCCGGTCTCCGAGGCCGAGGTCCAAGCCACGCTTGCAGCAGCAGCTGTGCACAGAGTCCCGGTCACGTTCCGGGCGGCAGGGACATCGCTCTCGGGCCAGGCGTCCACCGATGCAGCGCTAATCAAGATATCCCACGCAGAGCCGGCCTGGAAGGAGCTGGTCATTGCCCCTGATGGTGGCTCTGTCCGGCTCGGTCCGGCTGTCATTGGCGGTGCAGCCAACGCTGCTCTCGCTCCTCTCGGTCGGAAGATTGGCCCGGACCCATCATCCATCGACTCGGCCATGATCGGTGGCATTGTAGCCAACAACTCGTCCGGCATGTGCTGCGGCGTGGCAAGCAACGCTTACCACACCATCCGGTCCGCTCGCATCATCCTCGCCGACGGCACGCTTCTCGACACTGGGTCGGACGCCTCGCGCGCTGCTTTCCTCACTTCGCATGCCAAGCTTGCGCAGGGCCTCGTCGACTTGGCTCGCGAGGTCCAGGCCGACACCGCCCTCGCCGCACGCATCGCCTCCAAGTTTTCCATCAAGTGCACGACCGGGTACTCGCTCAATGCACTTGTGGATGCCGACCCCAACGACCCCGTTGACATTGTGCTCAAGCTTATGGTCGGTTCAGAGGGTACGCTTGGCTTTATCTCATCAGTCGAGCTTGCTACTGTCGTCGAGCACCCCCATTCGGCCACCGCCTTTGTCACCTTTGACGCCACCGCCGCCGCCGCCGAGGCGACCCAGGCGCTGCGTGCGCTTGGCGACCGCGCTCCAGACGCGGTTGAACTCATGGACGCGGTCTCACTCGCCTCGGCGGCGCACTCGTCGGACATTGCCTCTGTTGCGACCCTGCCTAACCTTGATCTCAATCCGCGCGCTGCCGCGCTGCTCCTAGAGGTCAAGGCACCCACTGCAGGGGATCTTGAAGCTGCCTGTGCTGCACTCGCTGCCGAGCCTCTCTTTGAACCGGCGCTGGGTGACAAGCTCGGCTTTGCCCAATCGGCTGCCGAAGCCAAGATCATGTGGGACGCCCGCAAAGGCATCATCCCCATCGTAGGAGCGCGCCGGCCGCCCGGTACCTCGACCATCATCGAAGACGTGGCAGTCCCAGTCTCTGCTCTTGCTCCGCTCACCGACGACCTCTCGGCACTCTTTGCGTCGCTGGGCTACCCAGACGCGTGTATCGTGGGCCATGCGCTTGAGGGCAACTTGCACCTCATCTTCAATCAGGGCTTTGCCACCCCGGCTGACGTCGACGCTTTCCGCACCCTCCTCGACCGCATGGCTGAGCTTGTCGCTGTCAAGTACGACGGCTCGCTCAAGGCCGAGCACGGGACTGGACGAAACATGGCACCATACGTCGAGATGGAGTGGGGTCCGCGTGCCACTTCCCTCATGTGGCGAATCAAGGAGCTGTTTGATCCGGCCGGCCTGCTCAATCCGGGCGTAATCCTCAGCCACGACGCCGAAATTCACGTCAAGCACCTCAAGGCCACCCCGAGCGTTGACCCGGTCGTTGATGCGTGCATTGAGTGCGGGTTCTGCGAGTCGAACTGCCCGTCCCGCAACACCGCCCTCACACCGCGCCAGCGCATTGCCCTCGCTCGCAAGCTCTCCACCCTCGAAGACGGCTCGGCCGCCCACGCTGAGGCCTCCGCGCTCCTTGACTCGGCCGCCATCGACCTCTGCGCCGCGGACGGCATGTGCCAGGCCAAGTGCCCGGTGAGCATCAACACTGGCGAGTATATGGTCGCCCTCCGCGCTGCCCGTCTTGCTTCGGGCTCGCCATGGGCGTCCAAGCTTGCGCTGATTGTGGCGGACAACTTTGGTGTCGCCACCGCAGCCGGGCGTGGCATGCTTGCCGTAGCCCACGCCGCCGCATCACTTGTGGGCTCGGCATCGCTCACCACTGTTTCTGCGGGCCTCAACACCATCAGTGGAAGCTTGATCCCAATCTGGCACGAAGCACTTCCGTCGCCGCCGCTGCCGGTATCGTGGCGCGGGGCACAATCGCAGCCGGCTGGTGCTGCCTCGCGCCGCCGGGTGGCGTACTTTCCTACTTGTGTCTCGCGAGTTCTCGGGCCGTCGCAGCGCGGCGAGCTCTGCGTTGTCGATGCCGTCCAGCGCCTGTTTGATGAGCACCTTGTGGATAGCTACGAGCTGGTCATCCCGGACAATGTTGATGGGCTCTGCTGCGGGTGTGCGTTCGAGTCCAAGGGTCTCTCGAGCGCGACCGACGCCGCCTCGGCTCGACTCGGCGATGCACTTGCCGCCCTTGATGTCGATGCTGTGGTCGTCGACGCGTCGCCTTGTGTCGAGACGATGCGGCGACTTGGTGCTGGTGGTGTTCCCGTTTATGACGTCGTCGAGTACCTAGATCTGGCAGCACGGTCGGGGCACTTTCCGGCGCTGTCCGAGCTCGCGCCGCAGCCGGCAGCCGAGCCAGTAGTGTTGCACATTCCGTGCTCGGCGTCCAAGGTGGCCGGCCTTGAACGAGTGTACCAGTCTGTCGCTGCGCGGCTGTGGGGTGAGCGTGGAGTGGTGGGCTCGGACGTGGCATGTTGCGGCATGGCCGGTGATCGTGGGCTCCGGTTCCCCGAGCTCCGCGCATCTGCGCTGGCCAGTCTCACTGCTCGCGCCCCGGCCCGCGGGGTCAGCTGCTCGCGGACGTGTGAAGTGGGGCTAGAGGCCGAGACCGGCGCACCATGGCATCATGTTGTCGTTGCGCTTGCCGAGCGGCTGTGCAAATAGAGATCATCAAAGTCCAATCACAGATCGGCCTTCCGCCACGACACCCACGCGAGGCTGCCATCGTCGCCACCAAACGAGTTGGCTTCGATAGTCATGCCGGCGAGCTGAGCAGCGCAACCGGCGCCGCCTTGGCCCGCGGGCGTGAGCTGCTCTGAGAGCGGAGCAAAGGCGCCGACCTTGCTGATGGCGCAGTACGAGGACCGGACGCCGATTTCTGTGAGGTGGCGGCCACCAAAGACGTTTTGAATGAACAGCCGATTGGTGGTGCGGAGCTTTGCGGCGGCGTCACCGGCGACGGCAAGGGCAAGGACGACGCCGTTGTCGAGCCGCGAGACGGCGTCGCGAGCTGTGTCGGCAGCATCCTTGTCGACGCTCGTGTCAAAAACGGTGTGGAAGAGGACCTTGACAGCGCCGTCTGAGACGTCGAGGGCAGCAAGATGGAGGCCGGCGGTCTCTGGACGCGGCGAGCCGTTGGGCAACAACGCCGGTGGCTTGCGCCGCGGAGTCGGCTGCGGAGTGGGCGCGGGAGTGGGCGCAGGCGTAGCCGACTCGCCTACGAGCTCCTTGACCTTGGCGACGGCATCAGCGGCGTCCTCGACGAGGTTGTCGCGGCTGTGGATGCGAATAACAAAGCGAGCGTAGTTTGGCAGGGTGACGGTCTGGGCGAGAAGTTCGGCCTTGAGCGACTGGACGCCGTCTTTGGTGACGTCAATCTCGTGGCGACGCATCCGCTGGAGGAGGTCGCCCGAAGCCGAGAACTGCTTTGTGGCGTCGAGGCCCATGACTCGCGGGTGCGGGAGGGCGCGGTAGTGGCCCTCTGTGCGGGAGAGGCGCTTGAGGCCAGTGCGACCGAATTTGTGGGTGATGCGCAGATACATGTCGTCGTCCTCGCGGCCCCAGCCCCAGTAGCCATTGGAGAAGCCACCGACGCTGACGTAGTCTTCAGCGCGCATCTGCAGCGCGCCGCCGACCATGGCCGAGTATGAGGTAAAGCCGTCCTGCGTCGTTGCCGCGCAGAGATGGGTAGGCTCGGCGCGCCAGCCGTAGTTGTTGGTCATGTGAGTCGGCAGCTGGTCGACGTCGTGGAGGACAACGTACTCGCAGCCAAACTTGTTGACGCCGAGGACAAAGGCGGCATTGAACATGGCGCCCTTGTTGAAGAACCCGCCCTGGTCCTGCTCGGCCACTATGATCTTAAACCGCCGGCCGGCGTCGGTCAGCCACTCCTCCATGTACGGCACAAACTCATCGAGATTAGCTTCACGTCCAGCGCCCTGGGTGGAGAGCGACGGCGAGTCGCGGAAGGGAACAAGGACACAGAGCAGCGGCTCGGCGCTCGCGTCGGTGTCAGCAGCTGCCGCCGCAACCCGCGCGAGCGTAAGCTGGGTGTCGAGGAGAGCAGGCGGCTCCGGTGATGGCGGATAGGCCGAGACCGGCTCAATCCACTCGGTAACGGCCGAGTCGGCAGGCGCGTTGGCTCTGGTTCCTGCCAGCCCACGGAGCCGGGTGGCCATGTCGGTGATGGCGTTGACAAACTTGTCTACGTCGACAGCATACTCGTGGCGGCGGGTGGCGCGTGGAATGGAGAGGACCTGGCAGACGCGGTCGGCCCAGCGGCAGAAGTTCTGGTAGTGGTGGCGGCGGCGATAAGCGACGGGAACGATTTCGAGGAGGCCGGTCGGGACGTCGTTGGACATAAAGAGGACGTGCGAGAGGCCGGCGCCGTGGATGCCGGTGAGGATGTGTGAGGCTGCGACGATGCGGAGCTGCTCACCGTAGGTGAGCTCGGTAAAGACATAGCACGAGGCATGGAAGCCGCTGCGAGCGTTGAGGGTGGCGGCGAGCTCGTTGCAGTTGACCAGCTTGCGCTCGGCTGAGCCGCCAAGGTTCCGCGGATGGGCGACATAATCTTTGCGGACGAGGATGGTGACAACAATTGGGTTTGCGGCGAGCGGAGTGGTGTTGGGTGCGGGAGCTGGTAGGCCGACGCCATAAAGGCGCCAAAGTGCTGGACGCCCGGGAGAGTCGAGCACGGTGAGTTGGTGGCGATGTGCAGGTTGATGGGCGAGGCATATCCTGCAGCGACGACGATTGCATTCTCGAAGCAGACACGGCCTCTTGGAAGCTGTGAGAGGTACAAAACCTGGGCGGGCGCAAAGATGTCTGTCCACGGCTCGTCAAGGTTGCCGGCGGCGTGGCCATCGAGCCAGACAATAACGACCTCTTCGCGGGAGTGGACGTCAAACATCTCGAGAGCCAGATACGTGTTGTACCAGTCGGTCATGGTGTGAAACAGGTTGCAGTACTCGTACCGCTGCACCAAGAGCGTCGGACGTGTCTCTGTAGCGTCACACGGCCCGCTGCTCTCGCCGACAACCAGCTTGCTCGGCATGATCATGTGCTCGAGGTGGTTGAGCATGGGGACGAGCGGAGCCTTCTCCGAAAACTTGGAACAAGCCCTAGCCTCCCACGCCCCAGCAGTATACTCGGGGTACTCGTCGCTCTCCTCACGGCCGGCGACATCGTAGAGGTTCTCGGCGCCTGTCGAGACCTTGACCTTGCGGGTGTCGAGGGCGAGGGAGGTGACCCGGCACATGGTGGCCGGCACGCCCGGATGGTGACGGCAGACCATAGCGTCGTCCTCCTCGCACATTTGAACTTCTGGCCAGTACAGCTCGCGCGATTCGTCCGAGAGAGAGAACGCCGTCGGGCAGTGTCTGGCAAGATCCGACGACGGGGCCACCTTGCCGGGCTTGTTTCCCTTGGGCGCCGCAGTCATCGGCGAAGCCACGTTGCCGGCTACATCGGCCGGCAGCCTCGGATTGTCGCGGAAGGTGTACCGTGTCGCGCCTGCTTTTGATGCAGGGGCGAGAGTGGGGGTGGGAGTGGGGGGCGGAGTGGGGGCGGGAGTGGGGGCGGGAGTGGGGGCAGGGGTGGGGTGGGGGTGATGGCAATTGGGGCGGGATGGCGAGTGGTAGCCGTTGTTGCTGACGTGGCCGAGCTTGCAGCGGCGGGATGTGGCGAGGTAGACGAGGGAGCCGCAGCAGACGACATCTTGGTTGTCGATGAGCGCGCAGACGGCGAGGAGGAAGAGCGAGCAGGAGCAGGAGCAGGAGTAGGAGCAGGAGCAGGAGCAGGACGACGAGGAGGAGGAGGAGGAGGAGGAGGCTCAAAGCCAGACCGAAGGATTGTCAGAAGATATACATTTTGAACAATGACCATGAGTGTGAGGCAGGCAAGCATAGTCCGCCATGTCACGCATCGGCCGACCACCCGTTCACCAAGACTATGTCCGCGCCGATCCACACCACCAATAAGCATGGCGAGGTGGAGGGGGGAGGTAGGAGGGGGGAGGGAGGGGAGGGGGGGAGGGGAGGGGAGGGTGGGGTGGGGGGGGGGGGTAGGTAGGGAAGGGAGGAGTGGTAGTGGTAGTGGGTGGGTTGGGTTGGGTTGGGTTGAAGGGGGGAGGGGGGGGTATGCCTGATGCTGGTGGTGTTGGCGTGTGTGGTTGTCGGGCTGTCGGTCGGGTTGTTGTGTTGGTCGTGCAAAATGATGCAAATGGTCGCTCCGTGATGGCGGCGGTGGCCATGGCTTTGGGCAGACGACCAAAACCGGTTGGCCAAATCGTTCGCCGGTTCAACCGTTGCCTCGCCAGCACTGTGCCTGAGGCTGTGACTGAGACTGGTGCGCGGAAGGAGGAGCACTTGGCGCAGAGCTTACAGTACTGTGACACGGGGTTTAGTATGGGCTCGTCAAAGAAGAAGAAGTCAAAGGGGAAGACGAGGAAGACGACAGAGAGCTCGGTGAGTGTGTCGAGCGCGAGCGCGAGCAAGGGCAAGGGCAAGGGCAAGGGCAAGGGCAAGGGCAAGGGCAAGGGCAAGGGCAAGGGCAAGGGCAAGGGCAAGGGCAAGGCTGTGGGCGTCGTCGCCGTTGACGGACACAATGACTATGCATACATGATTGATCCGGACTCGTCGTCGTCGAGCCATCACAAGTCCAAGGGCAAGGGCAAGAGCAAGGGCAAGGGCAAGTCCAAGTCCAAGTCCAAGAGCAAGTCCAAGAGCAAGTCCAAGAGCAAGTCCAAGTCCAAGAGCAAGTCCAAGAGCAAGTCCAAGTCCAAGTCCAAGAGCAACATCGTGTCCGTGGTTGGTCCGGACGAGGCGCGGCTGGCCAACTCGTTCAACTCGCTCGAGAGCGAGCTGTCCGACACGGAGATCGAACGGAGCAGAAAGCCACGTCGCAGAATGGGCAAGGCAAAGAAGGGCAAGACAAAGAAGGGCAAGACAAAGAAGGAAAAGGGCGCCAAGGCCAAGTCGTCGTCAGAGTCCAGCGAGTCGACGTCTGCGTCTGACTCGTCGCGTGTGGTGGCAAAGGCGCGCAAGGGCAAGCGTCAAAGCCACTCAGATCTGCTTGTTGTCACCTCGTCGCTGTTCTCGTCGACGTCGGGCGCGTCCGAGCCAGCCGACTACACGCTTGCCCACCAGCTCACCCGCCACGGCCTCACCGCCAACCAAAAGGCCTTTATCGACTACCTCAAGCAGAACGGGCAGGCGCCGCTGGCGGCTACTGCAGCGAGCGCACCATCCGACTCTTCGGGGTCATCATCGTCGACCTCGGCTCGCCGCCACCGCCACCGCCATCGCCACCGCCACCGCCATCGCTCCTCCTCCTCTTCTTCAGCCTCGTCGCCGCGTCGCATCGTACACAAGTATCTTCCGCCGTGGGAAAACTCGGAGCTCGACTCATCCGAAGTCGCCTACGCCGCTGCCATCCATCCAGGCTACCCAGATCATCCCGCTCACGCCCACGGCGGCAACGCTGCAGCCCATCAGCCGCCTCGTCGTCGCGGCTCCGCCTTTGGCTGGCACAACCTCCACTAAAAAATCCTCGCAAACCCATGCGCAAACCCATGTGCAAACCCTTGCGAATAGCCCTTCCCCCCTCCCCCCAAGTTCCTCCCTTCTTCTTCCCCTCTCACTACGATCTCCACCATCACCGCTTTGTGGGGCATTCTGGGCCCCATCAGTACTCCGGGTCTCCAACGTCCAACTTGGATTCTTGGAATCACGTCAACTCGACGTCAACAGTCATGGTTGGAATACTTTGGTCTCTGATACCTCTCCCCCACTGTCCAACGACCGCAGTACGGATCCCAGCTAGCCACCATGACTCCCTCTCCGCTCTTTGCTTCACACAAGTTGTGAATGTGAACAGAGCAGGGCACACACATTCTATACCACCTCCCCTCCCCTCCCCAACCACTTGCCACTCCTTCTTCCCACCACTGTCTCCGCTGTGCCTTTCCCGCAGTGGCAGCCTGCTGGCCAACCATGGCCTGAAAAAATTCGGCTGGCCAGCCTTCGGCCGACCCCTCCCCTGGTCCCCCCTTTCTCCACCTCCGGCAATGCCAAGCCTCCGCTCGCGAGCGCCCCCTCCCTACCAGACTCCTGCCCTTGCTTTCCCACTGTTGTGCATTGTATTGTGCGTGTTCTTCGCCCAGTCGCGCCACCCCCTCCCCGCCTACAAGCACCAGCTGTCCTTCCGCTCGCTCGCCCCCCCCCCCCTCTCCCCGCCACTTGCCAACACCCGCAATCACTCATCCAGCGCCCGCCCTCCCCCTCCCCCTCCCCCCCCCTCCCCTGGCTCGTACTTTGATGTCTCTTTTTGACACAGTGTCTGACGACAGCTACTACTCGGGGTACTACTCCGACGAGGAAGTCGGGCGCCCCGCGCCCGCGGCGGCTGCGCCGCCCAAGTACTCTTCGCGTGGTGACCGTGGCTCCAAGGGCTCGTCGGGCCGCAATGCCGGCGGTTCGTCGCGTCGGGCCTCGGGCCGCAAGTCGTCGACCCGGACGCCGGTGCAGACGGATATTGTGCGGACGATGTCTGAGATTTCTGCCAAGTACGAGCAGGCTTCTGCCAAGGCTGCGCGCGGGCTCAACCTGACGCGGTCTGAGATGCGTGCTTGCAACGAGCTGCGGATGGACCAGCACCTTATGTCGCTCGACGAGCTCATGAACGACCCGGTGTACAAGACGGATCCGGAGCGCGGCCTGAGCAAGTCTGTGGCTGCGGAGCGGCTCAAGGCTAACGGGCCGAACGAGCTCACGCCCGAGGACAAGGTTCCCGAGTGGAAGAAGTTTGTGGAGCAAATGACCGGCTGGTTCTCGCTCCTCCTCTGGGCCGGTTCGGCGCTCTCGTTCTTCGGCTACATCCTCGACTCTGAGGGTGTGGAGAACCTTTACATTGGCATTGTCCTTGCAGTCGTCGTCTTCCTCACTGGTGTCTTCTCGTACATGCAGGAGCGCAAGTCGTCGAAGATCATGGAGAAGTTCAAGGACTTTCTGCCCAAGACGACGCGTGTCATCCGTGACGGCACCGAGATGTCTGTGCCTGTGGAGAACCTTGTCCTCGGCGACGTGGTCAAGGTCAAGTACGGCGACACCATTCCGGCCGACCTGCGGATGATCGAGGTTGCCGGGCTCAAGGTCGACAACGCGTCGCTGACCGGCGAGTCTGAGCCTCAGGCGCGCGACACCAACGTTTCTGAGGAGAACCCGCTCGAGGCGACGAACCTTGCGTTCTTCCTCACGGCCGCAGTTGAGGGCACTGCCACCGGCGTGGTCATCAACTGCGGTGACGACACGATCATGGGCCGGATTGCCAAGCTCGTGGCGACGACCGAGCAGCGCAAGACGCCGATCCAGAAGGAGATTGACCGATTCATTCTCATCATTTCGACGGTTGCCATGGTTCTCGGCATCTCGTTCTTCCTTGTCGGTGTGGCCAACGGCACGCCGTGGATCTCCAACCTGGTCTTTATGATCGGTATTATTGTGGCCAACGTGCCCGAGGGCCTCCTGGCTACGGTCACTGTCTCGCTCTCGCTCACCGCGCAGCGGATGGCCCGCAAGAAGGTGCTCGTCAAGCTTCTCGACGCCGTCGAGACGCTCGGCGCGACGACCACGATTTGCTCGGACAAGACCGGCACGCTGACGCAGAACGTCATGACTGTTGCCCATCTGTTCTACAACGGCAACCTCGAGGACTGCGACTTTGCCGGTACTACGCAGGACAAGACGTGGGAGTGGGACGCGCCCGAGTTCCAGGAGCTCCGTCGCGTGGCCATGCTCTGCAACAACGCCGCTTTCGACGAGGACGAGGAGGCGATGAAGATCGCCAACAAGCTCGACCGCCCGGTCTCCGGTGACGCGTCCGAGACGGCCATCCTCAAGTTTACCGAGTCGATCTGCCGCGGCGGCGATACGGTCAAGGACTACCGCAAGCGGAACACCAAGGGCCACCCGCCGCATGTCCGTGAGATCATCTTCAACTCGAAGAACAAGTGGCAGCTTTCGATCCACGAGCTTGAGGACGACCCGGACCAGCTCCTGCTGTGCATCAAGGGCGCACCCGAGCGCATCATGCGCATGTGCTCGCACGTCTACCGCGACGGCCGTGAGCGCACCTTTACCGAAGCAGAGAAGGCGCGCGTCCTCGCCGGCCAGAACACGTGCGCTGAGAACGGTGAGCGTATTCTGGGCTTTGCCGAGTACTACCTGCCCAAGTCGGACTTCCCGGTCGACTACGACTTTGACATGACGTACCCGTACAACTTCCCGGGCCCGCCGTCGGTTGACGAGCTCGCCGATGACTCGCTCGACCTCGGTCGCTACACCTTTGTCGGCTTTATGGCCATGATGGATCCGCCGCGCGAGGCTGTGCCCGGCGCCGTCGCCAAGTGCAAGTCGGCCGGCATCAAGGTCATCATGGTGACCGGCGACCATCCGACGACTGCCAAGGCCATTGCCAAGATGGTCAACATCATCACCTCGCCGACCGCCGAGGACATTGCCAAGGAGCGCGGCACCGAGGTCACGCCCGCCATTCGCGCCGAGGCTCGCTCCATCGTCAAGGCCGGCTGGGAGCTCCCTGAGTTTACCGAGGAGGACTGGCATTTTGTGCTCGACCACGAGCAGATCGTCTTTGCGCGTACCTCGCCGCAGCAGAAGCTCTTCATTGTTTCGCACTGCCAGGAGCGCCACGAGATTGTCGCCGTCACCGGCGACGGTGTCAACGACTCGCCCGCCCTCAAGCAGGCCGACATCGGTATTGCCATGGGCATCATGGGCTCTGACGTCGCCAAGGCCGCCGCCGACATGATTCTGCTTGACGACAACTTTGCCTCGATTGTCAACGGCATCGAGGAGGGCCGCATCACCTTTGACAACCTCAAGAAGTCGATCGCCTACACCCTCTCGTCCAACATTCCCGAGATCACCCCGTTCCTCTCGTTCATCACTTTCGGCATGCCGCTCCCGCTCTCGACCGTCCTCATCCTCTGCGTCGACCTCGGCACTGACATGCTCCCCGCCATTTCGTTTGCCTACGAGATGGCTGAGTCGGACATCATGGACCGCAAGCCGCGCGCCCGCGACGACAACCTCGTCACCTCGCGCCTCATCTCGTTCTCGTACCTGCAGGTTGGTATCTTCCAGGCCCTGGCCGGCTTCTTCATGTACCTCGTCATCCTCGGCGACAAGGGCTTCCGCCCCTCCATCCTCCCGGGCACCGGCATCGACTGGTCGCGTGACAAGAACCTCATGATCGCCGGCGAGAACTACGTCGTCCGTGACGAGGCTCTCCGCGCCGCCCAGACCGGCTTCTTCATCTCGATCGTCATCGTCCAGTGGGCTGACGTCCTCGCTTGCAAGACCCGCATGCTCTCGCTCTTCCAGCAGGGCATGAAGAACATGGTCATGAACGCCGGTCTCGTCGAGGAGACCATCCTCTGCATCATCCTCGCCTACGTGCCGTTCATCAACCTTGTCTTTGGCTCGCGCCCTGTCAAGCTTATCCACTGGCTCGCCCCGGTCCCGTTCTCGCTTGCCATCCTCGTCTATGACGAGCTCCGCAAGGCTGTCATCCGCCGCTCCAACGGTTTTATCAAGCGCACCACCTACTACTAAGCTTGAGCCGTGCCGACTTGGCTTTTAAAAAACATCACAACAACATTCTTCTTTCCCCCCCTCCCCTCCCCCTCGACCACCGGACCTTGTGACTCGCGCCACCGCGAACACCGGAAATGAGCCAACTCGAGTCACACGACTACCCACCCCCCTCCCCCACCCGCCTCCCCCCCCCCCCTCCCCCACCCGCCGCTCTCTCCCTTTCCCCTCACAGGATCCAACCTACAGAGCAGTACCCCCTCCGGTCCAAGCCATGTACCACCCCACGGCCGTCACCGCCGCCACCACCCTCCTCCTCCTCTTCCTCCTCACGGCTCTCCTTGCCGCGACACCCACCACGACGACCACTACGACGACCACCACGACGACCACCATACCCCCAAAGGTGGCATACAGCGGAGTCGGCGTAGGTAGGGACAAGGAGCAAAGAGCAAGACCCTCTGCTACAGGCAATCACACCACCCGGTTCTGGCCATGTGGTGTGTATGGACGTGATGGCGACGGCAGTGAGTATGGTCAAGATGATGGTGCTGATGGTGCTCATGCTCCCGATGGTGTTGATGCCAGCGGCTGGCAAGGAGTCGGCGAGAATGGTCTGCTCAACACACCCTTGCTCTTCCCCTCGTCGCCTCTGCCGCGCCATGTCTCGTTTTCCATTCCAAAGGCGTATGCCCAGCTCGCTGTCCTCCGCGCTGTGCTCTCGCCAGCGCCCAACCAGCACCCGATGGATAATACTGCCGTCTTGGTCTCGTCTCGCCACCGCCACCCGACTCGCGCCTCGGCACAGTGGTCCATGCAATGGTCGTTCCTCGGCTTTGACACCGACGACCGCGATGATAAGAGCACGTTCGATGCCTCGGATCGTGCCGGCCTTCCCTCGCTTGCCGCCTCACTCCATGTGCTTCCGCCAACGGCTCAGGCGCTGTTTCTCTCGCGGTCGTCGCTGCCGCCGCTTCCTCGCGACACCTCGGTTCTCCATGTCACCATCGATGGGCCAGGCGACGTGGTGCTGCAGCTGGTTCGATATGACGCTAACGTCATTCCGGGCGACGCCGGCAATCTGCGCGTTGATCCGCATCCGGGCCCGGGCGGCGTGGTTGACGTCTGGTGGGCTGCGCCGCGCAATCTGGGCCACGGAGAGTTTACCGCTCACGCCTTTTCGGCGCCACTGGCGACCAACGTCTCGATTGAGACCATGCTCTGTCGCATCGGCTCGCTCATGGACGCGCAGTCTGCGCTCAACGCACCACAGTCGCTGAGCCTCACCTCGACTCTGCGGCTCTCCGACGCGCGCTACGTCTCGACCTTCTCAGGCCTCCCGCCGGGCTTCCACGTTCTCAACATGGTGCTCTTCTCGCTGGTGGACGGCTCGCGGCTTGCGCTCTCGCCCGTAGTGGTCTTTCAGCCGCCGCCCCCGGCGCCAATGCCAGCACTCGCGCTGGCGGTCCTTATTCCGCTGGTCTTTTTCGTTTGCATCTTCCTCATTGCGCTCTTTCTCCGCGGTCTCTCTGTTCGCGCTGCCGGCATTCCGCTCGCATCACGCGGCGGAATGTGCGCGGCACTCTGCTGCTGCTGCGCCTCACTCTTCTTCCGCCCTTCACGGACCCGGTGGAAGTACACACTTGCTTTTGACGCCGCTGTTGCCGACCAGCCCGAGCTCCCGCCGCCGCCGCTTGTCGGCCCGATGTTTATTCCGGGCTCGTCGCGGCCGTCGTCGATTGCGTCGGCGCCGCTGCCAATGGCGTCGTCGGCACCGTCGCACAACCCGCCGCCGCATTCGGCATACACGTACGACCCGGCATCGTCGGCCGGCGCACGCACGCTTCCGTCGTCGTTTGCAGCTCGTTTCATGGCTACTGACAACGCCTTTGCGAGCCCAAACGCGGCGCACAGCTCTCCCGCGCTCGGCTTGGGCGGCACGACCTCGCGCTACTTTGGCTCGGCCTCGTCGTCGCTCTCGGCCTCGTCTTCGTCACACCTCTCTGACGATGCGCGGCGGCTCTTGGCCCACTGCGCTATCGTCCCGCCACACCTTGCCACCCCGCCGCGCACCGACTCGACCTTCCTCTATGCTTCGTCGACGACCTCGTCGTCGGGTGTCGACGACGACGACGACATCTTTGGCACTACCCCGCCTTAGCACCGGCCCTGCAGACGTAGCGCGTGGTTTACCGTTACAGCCATCCTCCTCTATCATTCGTCGTGTTTTGACGACTTCGACTTGGCCTTGGACTTGGACTTTGACTTTGACTTTGACTTGTCCTTGCTCTTTGACTTTGACTTGTCCTTGCTCTTGGCCTTGTCCTTGCTCTTGGCCTTGTCCTTGGCCTTGGCCTTCCCCTTCTTCTTCCCCTTCCCTTTCTCCTTCCCCTTTGCCTCGTCCTTCTCCTCATCATCCGTGTCGGCCCCAGCCTCAGTGGCCGCCTCAAACCCACGGGCACGCTTGCTCGCCGGGACATCATCGGCGGCGGGCGAGGCCTCGGGCTTGGCCTTGCCGCGCTTGCGCTTGGCCTCGCCGCGCTTGTGGCGGTAGACCGGCTCCGGCGGGACAAACGAGTCGACAGTCGGCTGGCGGCCTGCAGCCTGGAGAGTGGCACCCTTGGCAGCCATTGCCTGCTTAAAGTAGTCCTCCATCGAGACCGAGGCCGTGTGAGTAGGGATGGATGAGGCATCGGCATGAAGCTCTGGCTTGGGCGAGGATGTGGCCGCCGGCGTCGGCGTGGCTGATGGCGACGACGCGCCCGACGATGAGGCCGGGCGGCCAAAGATGGCCGACAGATCCTCGTCAGCGTACGAGTTGACGTCCTTGGACGAGACAAACTTGGAGTAGAAGATCTTCTTGGAGCCCGCCCGGCGATCAGCAGCACGCTGGGCAGCAGTCTTCTTGACCTTGGCCTTGGGCACAAAGACCCGCGGTGGCTCATCATCGGCCTCCCCGTCCTTGACCTTGTCTAGTGCGTGCTTGGCGTTGAGCTTGGCCAGGATCGATGAGAAAGCGTCGGCGTTTGCCAGCCAGTTCTCCGACGCCAGCGACGCCCCAATACCCTTCTTGTCGCCCTTCTTGGTCACCGCGATGTGGCTTGTCCGTCCGTTTCCGGTTCGTCCAAGCCCAGTTCCAGCCTCCCATCCCATCGACTTCATCAGTCGCTTTCCGTACGTCGACTCGTCCTTGGTCCATGCCTGGTTGTTGGGGTCTCCGTGATACCGCCGCCGCGAGCCCGAGCTCCGCGAGCTGTCCGTCATATCAACCGCACACACAAAAGCAAACTTTACCACACAGAAGACAATGTCCTGAAACACAGCCAAGTTCTTGTTCTTCCCTCGCCTGACTCGTGTAGAGAATGTGAGAGAGGTTGACCGTGCAAGAGAGCAAGAGAGTGCAAGAGAGATAGCCGGCGCGTGGACGCCTGCCCCGAGCTGGATGTGATGGATGGCCAACGAGGCCGGATCACTCGCACCGGCCATTGCCACCTGCGAGTTGCGGGGGAGGGGCGCTGAGGAGTACCGCTTCCAAGTCGCAAAAAATAGTCACTCCAGTCCACCCAAACCACGTGACATTTTTGTTGGTTGGGTCGGTCGTCTTCCAGTTCTTCGTCTCCTCCGCCTTTTGCCGCAAACGTCCAATATTTGTAGCCGCTGACCCCCGAGGCAACCTTCCCCCCCTACACCGGCATTCACTCGTCTTCTCACACCGAAACAGGGCTATACGTGTGTATACGCGTTTAAAGCTTTGTTTTGCTTGTTCCAAGTACGTGCCTCCTCCTCTGTGCCTCTTTCCTGCCCGCTCCACCACCCACCCACGTGGTCGGTTGCTGTTTTGGCGTAGCCGACCCCTTTTTTTGACCCTTTTCCCCTCTCCATCTCTCACCACCAGCCGCCCGGCCTCCTTCTCCCTGCCACCCTCATGGTGCCCCACATGTTCAGAATGCGAACAATGTACCAAAGTACGGTGTTTGCAGCTGTTGCCTGTCTGCTGCTTGCAGCCTCAGCCTCGGCAGCCATTATCACCAAGACGGCCACTTCGTCCACTTTCTACGGTTCGCACAACGGCGCACCCTGGTCGGGAAACCGCGCCCAGGGTGCCCACTGCTGCGGCGCCAGCCAGCATTCGCAGTATCGTATCTTCTACGGCTTCAACCTCAACATCCCGAGTGGTCATGCCGTTGACGGCATCCAGGTCTCGTACGAGTACATCTCTTCGACCACTGGTTTCTCGGCCTGCGTTAACAAGGACATCACGCTCCGAACCACGTCCGGCTCGGTCATTCTCTCCAGCAATGCCAAGACCGGATCTAGTTACTTTTCCAGTGGCACCATCTCCAAAGGTTCTTCAACCGACACATGGGGCCTCTCTGGTTCGGCGTCTTCGATCCGCTCTGCTCTCAATTCGGGTACGTTTGGTGTCGCCGTCCGTGCCACCGGATTCGCCGAGGCATCAAGCTCGTCTGGCCAGATTCCGCTCGCGCCTACCGGGGGCGATAGTGATGGATCTCGCCGCGTTTCCACCCGTGCGCCCACTGTAGGAACCTGGCGCGTCGACGTCTACAACGGTGACGTGACTATCAAGGTCTGGACCCATCAGCTCACCTGCGGCGCGACCGGGCCGTGGCCGACAACCAACGCCGGTTCGACCGCCACTCTTGGCTGCTCAAGCGGTTACACCGGCTCGCGGACCCGGTACTGCACGACATCAGGATCGTGGCAGTCCGAGTCCAACGGGTGCACGCTTGTCACCAACTACTGCTCACTCCTTACTGCGCCGTCCAACGGCATCCTCACCGCCTCATGCTCCAGCAAGCGCTCGCTTGGCGAGGTCTGTGGCACTTTTCAGTGTAACTCTGGGTACCAACTGTCCGGGTCGGCGTCGCGGACTTGCAACGCCGGACCGTCGTGGTCTGGCTCGGCCGCATCGTGCGTCAAGATCACCAACTACTGCTCACTCCTCACGGCCCCATCCAACGGCTACATCACATCGGGCTCGTGCTCTGCGCAGCGCTCTATCGGCGAGTCATGTGGAACGTTCCAGTGCAACGGTGGCTACAGCCGCTCTGGCGATGCGTCGCGGACGTGCAACGCGGGACCGTCGTGGTCCGGCTCGACAGCGTCGTGCGGACTCATCACCAACTACTGCCCGCTCCTGACCGCACCGGCCAACGGAATCATCACGACCTCGTGCACCTCCAAGCGCTCGGTCGGGGAGTCGTGCGGCAACTTCCAATGCAACGGCGGGTACCAGCTGAGCGGATCGATGTCGCGGACGTGCCAGTCGAACGCGGCGTGGGGCGGGTCAGCCGCGTCGTGCTCTCCCATTCCTGACTATTGTCCGCCACCGCCGGCTGCTCCGTCCAACGGCGTCCAGGGCTCATGCTCGCGGACGGTTGGTGGCACTTGCTCGTACTCTTGCAACACCGGGTACAATCCCGGCGGCGGCATGACCATCACCTGCCAGTCCAACGGTGCGTGGTCCGGATCGCCTGCTGCCTGCAACCCGACAGCCGACTACTGTCCCGCGCTCACGGCACCGACGAACGGTAATGCTCCGGCCTCGTATTCGCGGACGATCACCTCTGTCGCCTCCCCGTACACCTGCAATGCAGGCTACGATCTCTCCGGCTCGGCGTCGCGGACGTGCCAATCTGACGGGACGTGGTCGTCGACAACGCCGACGTGCGTTCTCGACACGTCATACTGTGGGGCTCGCCCCGCGACCCCGGCCAACGGCAACGCTGGCTCGTGTGGATACTCGATCGGCGCGTCGTGCACCTACGGGTGCAACAATGGGTATGAGCCGACAGGCTCGATGACCGTCACCTGCAACTCGGGCGGTGCGTGGTCCGGGAGCCCGGCGTCGTGTGGGCTCAAGACCAACTACTGCCCGGCACTGACCAACCCAACCAACGGCCAGGATCCTTCGTCGTACTCGCGGGTGCTCGGCGCGGTGGCGTCGCCGTACAC
This sequence comes from Thecamonas trahens ATCC 50062, assembly GCF_000142905.1. Classification (NCBI taxonomy): domain Eukaryota; order Apusomonadida; family Apusomonadidae; genus Thecamonas; species Thecamonas trahens. Next base: position 275,282 of record NW_013657657.1, read on the forward strand.
GTGCAACTCGGGCTACATCGTGACTGCGGGCTCGACGTCGCGGACGTGCATGGCCAACTCTGCTGCATCGGGGGTGTGGTCCGGCACGACGCCGACGTGCTCGATCGACAACGCGCACTGCAGTACGGCGCCGGCGCCGCCGCCCAACTTTTTCATCGACACTTGCTCGGCTGCCCAGTTTGGCGAGTGCATCTACAAGTGCAACAACGGCTACACCCGCAGCGGCGGAGACCGGTACACGTGCCAGCCGGACACATCCTGGGGCGGTAGCCTCGGGACGTGCTCTCTTACCAACAACTACTGTCCGGCGCTGACGATCCCGGCCAACAGCAACCGCGGCGCGTGCTCCGGCCAGCTCGGCTCGATCTGTGGCCCGGTCACCTGCAATGCAGGGTACTCGATCTCTGGCTCGGCGTCGCGGACATGCGAAGACGCTGGGGTGAGTGCGGGAATCTGGAGTGGCACGGCGACAAGCTGTGCGCTCATCACCAACTACTGTACGCTTCCGAGTACGCCGAGCAACGGCGTGCTGGGAGCGTGCACGCGCTCCATCGGCGGGAGCTGCACGTACACGTGTGGCAACGGGTACGAGACGTCCGGCACGACGACGATCACCTGCCAGTCGGGACCGACCTGGTCGGGCTCGTTTGGCACGTGCGTCAAGACGAGCGGGTACTGTCCGGTCGAGTCGGCGCCGGCCAACGGCGTGGCGGGGACCGGGTGCACGGGCCAGATCGGGACGTTGTGCGGACCGGCGAGCTGCAATGCCGGGTACAACCCTTCGGGGACGGCGACGCGGACGTGCAACGCCAACAACGCGGTGAGTGGGACGTGGAGCGGGACGACGCTGACGTGCGCGATCGACCCGGCTTACTGCACGACGCCTGCGGCGCCGGCCAATGGGGCGATTGGATCGTGCCCGCTCTCGATTGGGTCGTCGTGCACCGCGTCGTGCTCGAACGGATACTCGACAGGCGGGCTGACGTCGGTGACTTGCGAGGCCGGTCCGGCGTGGTCGGGCGTGTTCGGTGCCTGCTCGAAGTATGCTGGGTACTGTGGCGCGCTGCCGCAGCCGTCGAATGGAGTGATTCCAGGCTGCACAGGCATGCTGGGAAGCTCCTGCGGGGCTGCGAGCTGCAACGCCGGCTACAATCTGGCGGGCGACGCGACGCGTAACTGCATCGACAACGGACCTGGGTTTGGCAGTTGGACCGGCACCTCGGTCTCGTGCAACATCGAACCGAACCATTGCACGCCGCCGCCGGCACCGGCCAACGGTGCGCTCGGAACGTGCATCACGTCGATCGGCGGCAGCTGCAGTTACACGTGCGACAACGGATACGAGGTGTCTGGAACCGGAACGATCACGTGCTCGGCCGGACCTACGTGGTCGACGTCGTTCGGGACGTGCGTCAAGAGCGCCAACTACTGCCCGGCGCACCCGCCGCTGGCCGACGGCAGCAACCCGTCGTGCACCGGCGAGATTGATGAGGTCTGCGGGACGTTCACCTGCAATTCCGGCTTTGACATTGTTGGCTCGGCAGAACGGACGTGCTTGAACAATGGCCCCATCACGGGGATTTGGTCCGGCACCGCGCCATCGTGCCAAGTCGACAACGACTACTGTCCTAGCGGCCCGGCACCGCCCGCCAACGGAGTCAAGGGCTCGTGCGCACGGTACCTTGGTGGAACGTGCGAGTACTCTTGCAACGCAGGATACACCAATACCGGCTCGTCCTCGCTGACCTGCACGTCTGGCAAGACCTGGTTGGGCGCTTCCCCCAACTGCGTGCCGTACAATGACTACTGTCCGCCGAAAACTTCCATCGAGTATGGTAACGCGCCGGTGTGCAACAACCGCATCAACGAGGTGTGTGGCACCTTCACTTGCAATCCGCCTTTCGCCATTTTTGGCGAGAAGGATCGGACATGCGGGCCTGACGGCGACTGGATTGGCGACGAGCCGTTTTGCTCGTCGACCGACGTTTCCAAGTCGCTTGTCTACTCGGCGCAGTTCATCACGGTCTCGGCCGACGGTCCAGGCTGGCGGATTGAGATCGAGCCGCGGACTGCATCGAACGACACTCTTGCCGAATCGCAGGACTTTCCGTCGGTCCTCCTGGCGTCGACGCCACCATCGGTCGAGGCGCCGTCGGTGGCACCAGCAGCGGTGTGGAGCGCCGCAAAGTCGCGCTTCCTTATCGAGCTTACCCCGCAAGTGGTTGCTACCTACTCGCTCAACATCCTGCTCAACGGCGTTGTCATCGGTGCCTCGCCGTACACTCTGGTTGTCGAGGCCGGCGTTCCTGCAGCGCCGACGACCTTTGCTACTGGCCGCGGGCTCGGCATTGTTGTGACCGACGACGATTTGTTCCCGCAGAACGAAGTTGTCCGGTTTGCGGTCTTCCCGCACGACCAGCACGGTAACGTGGTGCCAATGGCGAGCAACCCGGCGACAACGCCGTACGTGGCGACGCTCAAGGGCGCCGGCTTTGCCGAGGGTGACGTCCCGATTGTGTATCTGGCGGGCGAGTCGGGACCGACGACGGGCTACGTGTACGAGTACTCGGTGCCGATCGGCGGGCTGCTGACACTGTCTGTGACGCTTGACGGGCTGGCCATTGCCGACTCGCCGTGGCTGGTCCAGGTGCGTGCAATTTGCGAGCCTGGCAAGCAGGCGCTTCAGATCACGGGCCCATGCGTTCCGTGCGAGAAAGACTCGTACTCTGCGCCCGACGGGCGCGAGTGCTTGTTGTGCCCGGACTTTATGACGTCGCCGTCGTCGTCAGGATCGATCGGCAACTGCACGTGTGTGCGTGGATACTTTGAGAACCTGGCTGTGGTGGGCGCTGATCCGAGCAAGCGGCAGTGCGACGCGTGTCCTGTGGGCGCATCGTGCGCAGGCGGCAACGCGCGGCCGATTGCGGATCCCGGGTACCACCAGGTGGGTGACGAGTTTGTGTCGTGCCCACAGCCGTCGGCGTGCCTTGGTGCTGGACAGTGCGCACGGGGCTACAAGGGCGCGTCGTGCACTGACTGCGTCTCGGGCTACTACCGGCTTGGGGACCGCTGCTACAAGTGCAACAAGGCACAGGCGGCTTTCATCGCGACTGGCATTGCGTTTTTGCTGCTGCTGTTTGTGGCGGCGCTGGTGTACCTCAACACGCGCGAGTCGCACAACCGGATGTACACGGCAGCGGCGTTTATGATCGGTTTCAACTCGCTGCAGATCTCGGCGATGTATGGAGAGATCGATCTGCGTTGGCACCCTGTGGCGGAGCAGTTCTTCAACATCCTCTCACTGGCCAACCTCAACATCGAGCTCACCTCGCCCGAGTGCTCTGTCGACTTTTTCGGTGATCCGTGGTTGATCAAGTGGGTGCTCATGCTCATGCTGCCGATCTTCATGGTCTTCCTTCTTGGCGTTACTTTTGTGCTTGGCCTCCTCTACCGGCTGTTTGCACGGACGTACGGTGCCAAGTGGGCGGACAGGCACCCGTCGTACTTCCCTGGCGCCGAAAACTTCTTTGACGCCGGCGGCAAGGCGTCGCGGTCAACGCTGATCAAGTTCCGGATTGGGCGTCTGATGTCCGAGGCACCGTTGACGCCTGCGGCGCTGCGGCAAGCTGTTGTGCGGACGTTCTTCCAGCTGTTCATCTTCTGCTATCTGCCGTTGACCGCAGTGGTCCTGCGGTACTTTGAGTGCGAGCGCCGCGCGCCGGGCTCGTCCGAGTACGTCCTCGCCACCGCGCCGTCAGTCGAATGCTACGACGCCACGTACTGGAGTCTGTTCTGGATGGCCATTGCCGGCTCGATCGTTTACGCGCTCGGTATCCCGCTCTTCACCTACCTCCTCCTCTACTTCCGCAAGCGGCAGATGGCCGAGGTCAACTTCATGCTCCGCTACGGATTCCTCGTGGCGCGCTTCCGCGAGAAGCTGTACTACTTTGAGATCACAATTATGATCCGCAAGTTGCTTGTTGTCGGTGCGGTCGTCGCCTTTGGCTCGCCAGTTCAGGAGGCTGTTATGGCAGCGCTCGTTCTTGTTATTTCGTTCGGCTTTGTCGCCCACGCCACGCCGTATCTCAAACCGTTCCACAACCGCCTCGCGATGTCTGCTCTCTTCACTTCGTGCATTGTGCTCATCGGCGGAACCGTCGACTCGAACGGTCTCCGCGACACGCTGGTTCTCGGCGGCCTCGGCGCCAACATCTTTGTTATCGTCTACGGTATTGTGGTGGAGACCAAGAACCTCATCATCCGCGAGGCCGAGGACATGGTTGAGGTCCTCGAGCTGCAGGACACTTTCGAGATGGGCACGTTCACCATCAACGAGGACGAGGACACTTCCATGCATTACATGGTCCCGACGGATGACGGCAATGGCAAGCCGCCAGCCGGCGGCATGGCCAAGCCGGCCGACTCAATCGTCGTCTCGTCAAGCACCGATGACAACACCTCGATGGTCACCGCCTCAATGGTCTCGTCGTCGGCACTCCACCCGTCGGAGTCGATCTTCCCCTCGTTCGCTCTCGAGTGTGACACGGCTCCACCAGTCATCCTCCCGCCGGGCCCGCCGTCGCCGGTCTCGCCGGTCGCACCGGCGATGCCGGCGATGCCGCCGCCACCGGCCCCGGCCCCGCCACCACCGCCCCCCGCCCCTGCCGCGGCTCTCCCGCCACCGACACCGTCGATGGTCGCTGGCGTCCCGCCCGGAGGCTCGCTTCCGCCGCCGCCGTCTTCCACTAACCAGCCGGTGGTGGGCCCTGGTGGTCTGGTGGCGCCGCTGCCACCGCCCAAGGCCGCCCTGCCGCCACCGCCCGTCGGCCATGGCCCGCCCAAGCCTTCCCGACCCAAGCCCTCGGCCCATGCCGGCCCGCCCATCCCGGCGCCTAAGCCGTCTGGCACCTCGGCCGCACCTTTTCCCCCGCCGAAGCCGTACTAGTCGTTTTGGCCCTCTTCACTCTCTACAACCATCATAACATTTTCCCCCTCTTCACCCTCATCAGCTGTCTTGTCGGCCTTCTCATCTCAAGTACAAAAAAAATAGCCAACTTGCGCCACCTGGCACCCAGGAATAGAGTGACACCAACCAACCAACTAACCATTAGTGTGTGAGCCGTGTCGACAGAGAGAGCTACATCAAGAGCTGGAGACGACAACTCCAGCACGGCCGTCCCTCACAGCTGCAGCCCCGCAGTTGTTCAACAGTCATTCCTCTCTCCCTCTCACTTTGTGGCAAAGAAACGGAAGGACAACCCCCGTCCTCTCCCCTTCACCCCCCACCCCCACCCATACACTCTTCCAATCTACAACTTCACGCTCACCAGCCCAAGCGTACACCCCTCCTCCCCCTGCGTGCCACTTTGTGTTCCACGAAAACGATCGCTTCCTCTGCGGTTGGCGCAAAAAATTCCTCTCTCTTTGCTGCTTTTTGCACACCTCGATTCCCACGTCGGCACATGACCTGTCACACTCTGCACGGCCTTCTCCGGCTTGTGCTGGTAGTGGCCAGCATTTTGGCCATGGTCCATGCGGCTCCATCTACGTCGTCGTCGTCGTCCGTCACTTACGGTATTGGAACTGCCTCCTGGAGCGGAAACTCGGTCGGTGACGTAGACTGCTGCGGCGACTCGCGGACGTCCAACTACCGCATCTTCACTGGCTTTGGCATCAACGTCCCTCTCGGCCATGCTGTCGACGGCATCTCAGTCTCGGCTCTTTGCACGCGGTCCATCAACGGCTTCTCGTCGGCCTGGTTCAAGGACTTTTCACTCCGCACCACCTCTGGCACCATCGTCCAGGGTGCCGGTGTCAAGACGCTCAACTCGCTGCTAGGCTCGACTAGTACAAAGACAGCCGGCTCGTCGACTGACACCTGGGGCATGACAGGCTCTCCATCGCAGATTCGCTCGGCACTCAACTCGGCCTCGTTTGGTGTGGCTGTCCGAGTCTATGGCTATGCCGAGTCGTCGTCGTCAGGGCCGTCGGGCCCCGGCAGCTCAGGCCCTATTCATATTGAGTTTGCCCCTGATCATTCGTCTGAAGCCAGGCTAGATTCAGACGCCTATGGTGATGTCGGCGCGGCGCCGGAGCGCAAGGTTGCCACCCGCTCTTTTGGATCGTGGACTGTCAACATTGCAGAAACCGCCGTCTCCATCTCCATCTGGACTCGCCAGCTCACCTGCGCCGCGACCGGGCCGTGGCAGACGACCAACGCCGGCTCAACTCACAACGTCGGCTGCTCTGCCGGTTACACTGGTACCTATTCGCGGTACTGCAACACCAATGGCGAGTGGAACACGCCTACGGATACCTGCACCAAAATCACCAACTACTGCACTCTCCTTACTGCGCCGTCCAACGGCATCCTCACCGCCTCATGCTCCAGCCAGCGCTCGATCAACGAGGTCTGTGGCACTTTTCAGTGTAACTCCGGATACCAACTGTCCGGGTCGGCGTCGCGGACTTGCAACGCCGGACCGTCGTGGTCCGGCTCGGCCGCATCGTGCGTCAAGATCACCAACTACTGCTCACTCCTCACGGCCCCATCCAACGGCTACATCACTTCGGGCTCGTGCTCTGCGCAGCGCTCCATCGGCGAGTCATGTGGGACGTTCCAGTGCAACGGTGGCTACAGCCGCTCTGGCGATGCGTCGCGGACGTGCAACGTGGGACCGTCGTGGTCCGGCTCGGCAGCGTCGTGCGGACTCATCACCAACTACTGCCCGCTCCTGACCGCACCGGCCAACGGCATCATCACGACCTCGTGCACCTCCAAGCGCTCGGTCGGCGAGTCGTGTGGCAACTTCCAATGCAACAGCGGGTACCAGCTGAGCGGATCGATGTCGCGGGCGTGCCAGTCGAACGCGGCGTGGGGCGGGTCGGCCGCGTCGTGCTCTCCCATTCCTGACTATTGTCCGTCACCGCCGGCTGCTCCGTCCAACGGCGTCCAGGGCTCATGCTCGCGAACGGTTGGTGGCACTTGCTCGTACTCTTGCAACACCGGGTACAATCCCGGCGGCGGCATGACCATCACCTGCCAGTCCAACGGCGCGTGGTCCGGATCGCCTGCTGCCTGCAACCCGACAGCCGACTACTGTCCCGCGCTCACGGCACCGACGAACGGTAATGCTCCGGCCTCGTATTCGCGGACGATCACCTCTGTCGCCTCCCCGTACACCTGCAATGCAGGCTACGATCTCTCCGGCTCGGCGTCGCGGACGTGCCAATCTGACGGGACGTGGTCATCGACAACGCCGACGTGCGTTCTCGACACGTCTTACTGTGGGGCTCGCCCCGCGACCCCGGCCAACGGCAACGCCGGCTCGTGTGGATACTCGATCGGCGCGTCTTGCACCTACGGGTGCAACAATGGGTATGAGCCGTCAGGCTCGATGACCGTCACCTGCAACTCGGGCGGTGCGTGGTCCGGGAGCCCTTCGTCGTGCACGTCCAAGACCAACTACTGCCCGGCACTGACCAACCCGACCAACGGCCAGGATCCTTCGTCGTACTCGCGGGCGCTCGGCCAGGTGGCGTCGCCGTACACGTGCAACTCGGGCTACATCGTGACTGCGGGCTCGACGTCGCGGACGTGCATGGCCAACTCTGCTGCATCGGGGGTGTGGTCCGGCACGACGCCGACGTGCTCGATCGACAACGCGCACTGTAGTACGGCACCGGCGCCGCCGGCCAACTTTTTCATCGACACTTGCTCGGCTGCCCAGTTTGGCGAGTGCATCTACAAGTGCAACAACGGCTACACCAACAGCGGCGGAGACCGGTACACGTGCCAGCCAGACAGATCCTGGGCCGGTAGCCTCGGGATGTGCTCTCTCACCAACAACTACTGTCCGGCGCTGACGATCCCGGCCAACGGCAACCGCGGCGCGTGCTCCGGCCAGCTCGGCTCGATCTGTGGTCCGGTCACCTGCAATGCAGGGTACTCGATCTCTGGCTCGGCGTCGCGGACATGCGAGGACGCTGGGGTGAGTGCGGGAACCTGGAGTGGCACGGCGACAAGCTGTGCGCTCATCACCAACTACTGTACGCTTCCGAGTACGCCGAGCAACGGTGTGCTGGGAGCGTGCACGCGCTCCATCGGCGGGAGCTGCACGTACACGTGTGGCAACGGGTACGAGACGTCCGGCACGACGACGATCACCTGCCAGTCGGGACCGACCTGGTCGGGCTCGTTTGGCACGTGCGTCAAGACGAGCGGGTACTGTCCGGTCGAGTCGGCGCCGGCCAACGGCGTGGCGGGGACCGGGTGCACGGGCCAGATCGGGACGTCGTGCGGGCCGGCGAGCTGCAATGCCGGGTACAACCCTTCGGGGACGGCGACGCGGACATGCAACGCCAACAACGCGGTGAGTGGGACGTGGAGCGGGACGACGCTGACGTGCGCGATCGACCCGGCTTACTGCACGACGCCTGCGGCGCCGGCCAATGGGGCGATTGGATCGTGCCCGCTCTCGATTGGGTCGTCGTGCACCGCGTCGTGCTCGAACGGATACTCGACAGGCGGGCTGACGTCGGTGACTTGCGAGGCCGGTCCGGCGTGGTCGGGCGTGTTTAGCGATTGTGCGACGTATGCTGGGTACTGTGGCGCGCTGCCGCAGCCGTCGAATGGAGTGATTCCAGGCTGCACAGGCATGCTGGGAAGCTCCTGCGGGCCTGCGAGCTGCAACGCCGGCTACAATCTGGCAGGCGACGCGACGCGCAGCTGCATCGACAACGGACCTGGGCAGGGATGTGGTCAGGCACGGCTGTCTCGTGCAGCATCGAACCGAATTATTGCACGCCGCCGCCGGCACCGGCCAACGGTGCGCTCGGAACGTGCATCACGTCGATCGGCGGCAGCTGCAGTTACACGTGCGACAACGGATACGAGGTGTCTGGAACCGGAACGATCACGTGCTCGGCCGGACCTACGTGGTCGACGTCGTTCGGGACGTGCGTCAAGAGCGCCAACTACTGCCCGGCACACCCGCCGCTGGCCGACGGCAGCAACCCGTCGTGCACCGGCGAGATTGATGAGGTCTGCGGGACGTTCACCTGCAATCCCGGCTACGCGCTGTCCGGATCGGCCGAGCGAACTTGCCAGGTCAGCGGTCCGGCCGTAGGCGTGTGGTCGGGGACCGCGCCGTCGTGCGTGGTTGATGGTGACTACTGCCCGGTTGGCCCAAGTGCGCCCGGGAATGGGACGCAGAATGCTTGCCCGAGGTTCTTGGGCGCACAGTGCGAGTACTCGTGCAATGCGGGGTACACCAACACCGGATCATCGGCGCTTTCCTGCGCTGTTGGCCCAATGTGGACCGGGACGCCGGCCAGCTGTGTTCCATTTGACAACTACTGCGCGGTGAGGTCGTCGCCGGCCGACGGATTTGCGCCTGTGCCGGCGTGCAAGAACCGCATCAACGAGTGGTGTGGCCCGTTCACGTGCGCGCCGGCGTTCACGCTGTTTGGCTCTGAGTATCTGTTGTGTGGGTCGGACGGAAACTGGATCGGTGTTGACCCGTTCTGCTCGTCGACAGACCCAGCGCTCTCGCTGGTGTACTCGGAGAAGCATGTCACGGTTTCGGCCGACGGCCCGGGCTGGCGGATCGAGATCGAGCCGCGGACGTCGTTGAACGACACGGTGTCGAACTCGCAGGACGTGGTGGCTGTTCTCTTTACGTCGACAGCGGTGTCGATCAGCGCGCCATCAGTGGCACCGGCCGCAGTGTGGAACGAGGCACTCAGCCGGTTCTTTATTGAGCTTACGCCCAAGGTGAAGGCCTCGTACTCTCTTAACATTGTGCTCAACGGCGTTGTTATTGGCGACTCGCCGTACACTCTGGTTGTCGAGGCTGGCGTTCCTGCAGCGCCAACGACGGTGGCGACTGGCCGCGGGCTCGGCATTGTTGTGACCGACGACGATTTGTTCTCGCAGAACGAAGTTGTCCGGTTTGCGGTCTTCCCGCACGACCAGCACGGTAACGTGGTGCCGATGGCGAGCAACCCGGCGACAACGCCGTACGTGGCGACGCTCAAGGGCGCCGGCTTTACCGAGGGTGACGTTCCGATTGTGTATCTGGCGGGCGAGTCGGGACCGACGACGGGCTACGTGTACGAGTACTCGGTGCCGATCGGCGGGCTGCTGACACTCTCTGTGACGCTTGACGGGCTGGCCATTGCCGACTCGCCGTGGCTGGTCCAGGTGCGTGCAATTTGCGAGCCTGGCAAGCAGGCGCTTCAGATCACGGGCCCATGCGTTCCGTGCGAGAAAGACTCGTACTCTGCGCCCGACGGGCGCGAGTGCTTGTTGTGCCCGGACTTTATGACGTCGCCGTCGTCGTCAGGATCGATCGGCAACTGCACGTGTGTGCGTGGATACTTTGAGAACCTGGCTGTGGTGGGCGCTGATCCGAGCAAGCGGCAGTGCGACGCGTGTCCTGTAGGCGCATCGTGCGCAGGCGGCAACGCGCGGCCGATTGCGGATCCCGGGTACCACCAGGTGGGTGACGAGTTTGTGTCGTGCCCACAGCCGTCGGCGTGTGTGGGTGCCGGGCGGTGCGCGTTGGGATACAAGGGGCCGTCGTGCACTGACTGCACCTCGGGCTACTACCGGCTGGGGACCAAGTGTTACAAGTGCAACAAGGCGCAGGCGGCGCTTGTTGCGGCTGGCATTGCGTTTTTGCTGCTGCTGTTTGTGGCGGCGCTGGTGTACCTCAACACGCGCGAGTCGCACAACCGGATGTACACGGCAGCGGCGTTTATGATCGGTTTCAACTCGCTGCAGATCTCGGCGATGTATGGAGAGATTGAGCTGCGTTGGCACCCTGTGGCGGAGCAGTTCTTCAACATCCTTTCGATTGCCAACCTCAACATCGAGCTCACCTCGCCCGAGTGCTCGTTCAGCGTGGGTGACCCGTGGTTGGTCAAGTGGGTGATGATGCTGCTGCTGCCGATTTTTATGGTGCTGATGCTTGCTGTTGTGTTTGGGCTCGGGCTGGCGTACAGGCTGTTCACCAAGACGATTGGCGCCAAGTGGTCCGAGAAGCACCCGTCGTACTTCCCTGGCGGCGACGGGTTCTACGACGCCGGTGGTAAGCTGCCGCGGTCGCTGGCGACCAAGTTCCGGATCGGGCGGCTGTTGTCTGAGAGTCTGCTGACGCCTGCGGCGCTGCGGCAAGCTGTGATGCGGACGTTCTTCCAGCTATTCATTTTCTGCTACCTGCCTCTGACTGCGTCTGTCCTGCGGTTCTTCGAGTGCAAGCGCCGTGCACCGGGCTCATCCGAGTATGTCTTGGCGTCTGCGCCGTCTGTTGCTTGCTTTGACTCGCGGTACTGGAGCCTGTTCTGGTTGGCGCTTGCCGGCGGTGCAGTGTACGCGCTGGGGATCCCGATGTTCACGTTCGGCCTGCTGTACAAGCGCAAGCAGAGCCTGGACGAGCTCAACTTTATTCTCCGCTACGGATTCCTCGTGGCACGCTTCCGCGAGAAGCTGTACTACTTTGAGATCACGATCATGGTCCGCAAGCTCCTTGTGGTTGCAGCGGTGGTGACGTTTGGCACGCCGGTGCAGGAGGCGATCATGGCGGCGCTTGTGCTTGTTGTCTCGCTCTGCGTTGTCTCGCACTGGATGCCATACCTCAAGCCGTTCCACAACCGGCTTTCGATGGGGGCTCTGCTGACGTCGTGCGTTGTCCTGTTTGGCGGGACTGTCGACTCGAACCGGCTCCGCGACACGCTGGTCCTCGGCGGACTTGCGGCCAACGTGCTGGTCATTGTCTATGGCGTACTCGTGGAGTCGCGCAATCTCATGGTGCGTGAGGCGGAGGACATCATGGAAGTACTGGAGATGCAGGACGACTTTGAGATGTCGACGTTGGCGATCCATGAGGACGAGGACCAGAGCGTGCGTTACATGGCATGTGGCGATGGCGGGTATGGTGGGTCGTCGCAAGGTGGCATGAGCTCGTCGTCGATGATGACGACGTCTGTTGTCGGGTCGTCGGTGCTCCATCCGTCCGAGTCGATCTTTGTGTCGCAAGCCGGCGTGCAGGATGACGACGACTTTGCAGTGCCACAGATTGGCAGTGGACGTGATGCGCCGGCGGCACCGGGAGTGGGAGCTGTGGGACCGGGCGGGCGTGTGATGGCACCGGCGCTTCCGCCGCGCGAAGTGACTGCGCCGGCGGCTGCTGGCCCGCCCAATCCGTCTGCCGGCCCGCCGAAGCCCACGCCGTCGCCGATGATCAACCCTGGACCGCCGCTGCCGCCTTCAGCGATGGCATCACCGGCTGCTGCTCCGATGCCCGGCCCTCCTTTGCCGCCGCCGCCAGCTCCAGCGCCCAAGCCGGCGGCCAAGCCTGCCGCACCCCAAGCCTGATCGTTTTTGATGATGCACCTCGCGCGTACATGCGCGCATGAAGCCGAACACTCTTAACTTTTCTCTCACAACAAACATTCTCTTTCATTTCTACGGCTCTTCCACTCGCTGCGCTGTTGGCTCTGTTTTGCGGTGAGATGGTGGCCCAAACCACGTGTGCGCACAGTAGCGCCGGCGAAGCGGTGGCCGCCGGCCGCGTTTTCCACCCAGCCCACCCCACTCTCCTTTGCTCCAATGTCTGCCACCACATCTGAGAGCCGCAAGCGCAAGGTCGAAGACTCTGACTCGGGAGCCGAGTCTGGCTCTGACTCTGGCTCTGAGGAGGTAAGCACCAGTTAAATAACTATCACCATCCACCTCATTCATCCATGGTGGCCTGCTTCGGGAAGGGCGACGGGAAGAGGGGGAAGCCGGGCAGAGGGAGAGGATTGGATCCCCCCTGGAGATCCGAGCCGAGCGAACGGTTTGGAGACGGGGAGGGGATCGGGGGGGAAAGGGAGGGAAAGGAGGGGGGGGGGGAGCTCATGGCGATGGACTTATGGTGATGATGGTGATGCTGATGGTTGTTTGAATGCCTGGGTTGGGTGCGGTTGCTTCTGCTGGTTATGATTGTGGTTGTGGTTGTCATGATGGCATGATGATGGCTGGGACTGGCGGTGCCGCGCATCACAGCTCGACATTGTCGACGTCGACTTTGACTTTTGCGATCCTTCGGCCGGAGACTTTTGGGCAGTCAAGCTCTCGCTGGCTCACTACATCGAGGCAGAAGAGTACGACGCTGGTTCTGTGGCCGATCTGGTGTGCGCGCAGCACGGAATTGGGTCGGTGGTCAAGGCCAACGGGCAGGTTGTGGGCTACATCTCGGCGGTTAACCTTCACCAGGACGGTGTGCCGGGCCTCGAGTCGATCAAGGCGTACCTGAAGCGAAAGGCGATAGGCGCTAACGCGGGCAACAAGACGCTGCACAAGGTGCTGGACAACACCGAGATGCCGGCCGGCCTTATTCTTAACTATCGGCTGCCCAACGCGCCTGATCAGCTTGCTACTCCTCTCCACGCCTCGCTCTTCCAGGAGCTCGCCGAGGTCTCGCTTGAGGAGCCCGAGTTTGGCTTTGACAACTACATCCTGCTCACCCGCTCGTACCGGACCCGGACTGCGGCGGCGACGCTGGATCCGGACGCGCCGCGGGCCAAGCGCAAGAAGCCGTCCACGACTGGCGACATCCAGCCGTTCTACGTGGAGGAGGAACTGTACTTCAAGCATGCGACGGCGCGGTACGATTTTGAGGTTCTGGACGACTCGGTTGAGGGCAAGCTGACCCTCGACGCCGTCGTTGACGTTGTTGGCCACATCCTGATCATTCCGGCCGACGCCATCGGTGCCCTTGTGGCCGAGATGGACGCGCTAGTGAGTGAGGCGCTTGAAGCACAGGTTGAGGACTTTTAGAGACAAGGAATAAAGACCAAGAGTGGAGAGCGGATGTCTCGTGGTTTGAAGCTTGGCAGCGTGCTTTATCATGTTGAGGCCTCGGCGGTCGCAGCCGCTCCGGAGCGCGGCTTGTATGTGACGACGCCTGGGCCGGTGGCGGCAAACCGCGGCTTGGACTGCGAGAAGATGGGCGCCGGTGAGCGGCCCTGGGTTGGGAGAGGAAGCGCCGAGAGCGGGGTGCGGTTGGCGTCGCGGCCGGCGTGGGTGTTCTCGCTGTGGGTGAGCGACTCGGCCGCGGCCTTGCCGGCAAAGTACGACGGGCGCAGCGAGTACGCCGAGCCTGCGACGGTGGCCGGCGGCTCCGACGCCGGGGCCACCACGGCCTCGGGCTTCTTGGGATCTGCCAGCGGGCCATGCGGGAGAACGGCATATGAGCCCGAGGCCTCACCGACGGCAAATGGGTTGCGCGATGCCGTCAGCGAGTTGTTCATCTGCTGGTTGAGGAACTTGATGAGGTTCTCGTTCGACTCGAGCTGATTACGTGACGCGGTGAGAGCCTCCTTGAGCGAGGCGTTATCATCGGTCACGCGCGCGAGGACCGCGTCCTTCTCGCCGAGTTGCGAGTGCAGGTCAGCAATGGTTCGCTCGGCCTTGCCCGCCGCAGCCTGGGCATCAGCGAGCGCAGCCTCCTGTTGGACCGAAATGGCGTTCTTCATCTTGATCTTGGACTTGAGGGCAAGAATGTCCGATTGCAGCTTGCGGATGATATCGTTGCCCTTGTTGATCTCTGCTGCTGCAGCCGCCACCTTGGCCTCGAGCTTGGTGTTGGTTGCCTTGTACAGCGCGAGTGTCTCGTCGTGCTGGGCGCGCGCCGCCGACGCCTCGACGAGAAGCGACTCGGTCTTGGCCACAAGCGCGTCCTTGTCGGCCACCTGCTGCTCGAGAGCGGCAATGCGAAGCTTGGCTTCGTTGATCGAAAGCAGCTGGGCGTGCTTGGTCGAGTCAAGGTCGACGTTCTGCCCGCGGATCGCCGCCAGCGCCGCCTTGGTCTCCTCGAGCTCGGCGTTGGACGCACCAAGCTTGTCGGCGAGGCTCTCTACTTGAGCCTCGAGGCGGGTGTTGGCGTCGACAAGCGTGTCCATGCGAGAGCGGGCGTCAGCAAGCTCGCGGGCGGCGGCGGCAGCGGCCTTGGCGGCCTCGCGGCGTTCGGCGTCGAGCTTGGCGGTCATCTCGGAGCGGACCTTGTCGAGGGCGCGGGAGGCAGCGGCGGCTGCCGATGTGGCGTCACGCTGGGCGAGCAGCTTCACACTGGCAACCTGCTCGGCAGCCTGAGACGATGCAACGGCAAGCTTCTCGGCCAGGGCCGCTCGGTCAGCTTCCAGCTCCGCCACCTGGGCCTCGAGCCGAGACGACGTCTCGTCGAGCTCGTACGTCAGCTGGGCCTCCGACTCGCGAGTCAGGGCCAGCTGCTCCGCCAGATACGCCTTGACATGCTCATCATCACCAAGGCGGAGCTTGAGCGTCAAATGCGAGAGAAAGCGCAGCGGGTTGGTCTCGACAATCGAGAGCTCGCCGACCGACGAGCCGGGTGGACCGACGTCGAGAAAGACGAGGAACTTGCCCTGTGAGCCGCCATGGCTTGCTGGCCCAGCAGGACCAACACTCGAAGCACCTGCGCAACGAGGCGAGGCATCCGATGAGGTGGAAAGCGAGGCAGGCGAGGACGAGAGCGAAGCTCTGACGGCGTCAAAGAGGCGAACCAGGTCCGAGGGAAAGGTTGCAAAGTCAACGAGGAGGCCTTGCTCGGCACGAAGGTTTTGAAAGGCGGCTTCATGGACATGGAGAAAGTACAGAAAGTATGGGTCCGAGCCTTCTGTCAGCCGCAGTCGCAGTTCTTTGTTCTCCAGAGCAGATGGACGGGTGTGGAGGGAGAGGGTGGCCCGGACAGCCACGTACTTTTCCTCCCGCCCGGGCGCACGGATGCACAGAGGCACCTCGCCGTCATACAGCATGTGGGCGTTGTCGCTCATGGCGGTGAGGATAAAAAGATGATGATGATGGTGGTGGTGGTGGTGGTGGTGGTGGTGGTGGTGGTGGTGGGTGGTGGTGGTGGTGGTGTGGAGTTGTGTGGCTGGTCCGCCAGTTTTTCGCGCCAAAACTGGTCGGTCAGTGGCAAGCGGCGGTGGCTGGCCGGCTGGCAGGTGGGCGGCTTGCCGGCCGGCAACTGTCAGACAAGTTGTGTTTGAGAGTATGTGTCGGGGTTTATCCACAGTATCATCAATCATGGTGGTGATCATGGTGTCGTGCTTGTCCTGTGCTGGCGTAGTAGCCTGGCTTTGCAGCCAACCAGGGGCGGGACAACGACAAGGTCAACGGCAACGAGCTTGCTCAGGCCCAAGGCTTGCTGGCCGACTTTGAGGAGAGCGGCATGCTGGCGAGCTCGACACAATACTTTTCCGGCACTCCGGCGGCGCGGAGCTCGGCAAGCTTGCGGTCGCGGATGGCCTCGAGCTTGCGGATGCGCAGCTCTTCCTCGAGATCGTCATGGCGACCCTCCTCGCGGATGGCACGGCGCTCGCGCTTCTTGGCCTCGTCGCGCTGGAGCATCTGGCGGCGGACCTCGTTGCGGTAGTTACGAACGCGCTCAGCCTCCTCGGTGCGGCGGCGCTCCTCGTCCTCCTGGATGGACTTTTGGACTTGGACGACGCGCTCAAACTCCTGGCGGTCCTGTGCGGCCTGTGCGGCGATGAGGCGCTCCTTGTGCATGAGCTGCTCCTCGCGCGCGGCCTTGAGCTCGTCCTCCATGCGCTTCTTGCGGCGGGCTTCCTCGGCCTCCTTGCGCCGCCAGTCGCGCTCGTACTGCTCGGCGGCGCGGCGGGCGAGGAGCTCGTCGCGGGCAGCCTGCTTGTCGATGATGCGCTGCTGCTGACCGCGGACGCGGGCGACTTCGCGGGCCTTCTGGGCCTTGATCTTGGCGACTTCAGCCTGGTACGCCTCCTCGCGACGGGCCTTTTCCTGGACGTACGCCAGGATGCGCAGGTCATCCTGCCGCTCGCGCTCGGCCTCGATATCGCGCTTTTTGGCCAGCTCCTTGTTGGCGGCGTCGATCTCGAGGCGCATCTCGTGCTGGACAGCGAGCTTTTGCTCGAGCGCCACTCGCTCCTCCTCCTTCATCTCAGCCATCTGCGCGAGGAGAACCTGGCGCTCGGCCTCAATGCGGGCAAGGTTCTTGAACCGCTCCTCCTCGCGCTCGGCAATCTGCATGCGGATGACCTGCGCCGACTCGCGCTGCTCCTTGCGGCGGGCGATATCGCGCTGCTTGTACGTCTCAATCTTCTCCAGCCGGAGCTTCTCCATCTCCTCGGCAATACGCGCCTCGCGCTCGGCGTTGATCTTCTTGCGGCGCTGCTTCTCCTCGAGCTGCGCGTCGCGGATGGTCACCGTCTTGGCGTGGCGGACCAGGGCGTTCATGGCCTTGACCTCGTCCATCTCCTCGTCGAGCTGCGCCTGAGCCATCGCCCGAACGAATGCCTCCTCTAGCGCCCGCTCCTTGGACACTGTGTGACGGTGAGGGTCACGCTTCTTCTTGGCCGCATCGATACGGCGCATTCGCTCCTTGCGGTCCTCGGGCGTCACCGGGCAACGCCCGACCCGCGTCCACGCGGCGTTGATCCGCGCGACGCCGCATCTGCCTTGGCCTTGGCCCGGATCCGCTGCAGGTCGTTCACCCCAATAACCGCTGCCTTGGGTGCCCGCGCATCGAGCGTCTGGCCCGTCCCCTTGCTCCTCGTCCGCAGCGTCCGCACCGAATCCTGCGTCACCACCGTCGTTGTTGCCCCCCCCCTGCTCCGCGGCGTCCGCGAGCCCCGAGCCTATCGTAGCAACCAACATCACACAACATAGCATGTGAGTGAGTGAGTGAGCATGCGCGGGTGTGGTACCCCCCCCCCCCTCCGCTGCTGCAGCGGGTGGAGCTGCCCGCGTCCCAGTGCCCTCTCTCCCCCTCTCGTCGCTCCCCCCCCCTCCCTCCCCCTCAGGCCTCCGTCTGTCTCCGTACTGCAAGCATATATATCACCAGATGGGTATTCTTGCGTGGACGTGTAGTTCTCTTTGTCTCTCTCCGACTAGCTCTTGTTTGTGCGAGCGGTGGTGGTGGCTATCCCTTCCTGACTGTCTTCTTCTCCTTGCTCTCCTCGCTCTCCTCTTCGCCTCGTCGTCCGTTGGTCCGCAAAGCCAACAAAGTTAGTGCCGAGGGACAATGGCAAAACGGCCTGTTCAACCCATTGCCGGTATTGGACGAGGTCAATTGCAGAATAATCATTGAGCCTCCCCCCCCCCTCCCCTCCCCATGACCCAGACTTCCCCAACTCCCCACAAACCAGCCCATTTGCACCACCATCGTTCATCCATCTACTTTGACGACATACCAATGATTACATCCGATATTATCCATGACACTGCACTTGCATGAAGAACACCCGCGAGCGCATCAACCATCCAGCATCCATCGATTAATCGATGCAGTTTGATGTGATCTGTTGCGTCAGCCATATGTTCCCGACGGTTTCTCGCGAGAGAGTGAGACAGAGCCAACAACAGGTGGAGTATTGGAGACGTGTTGGAAGGGTACACTTGTCGCACACATACAACATGGGCAAGCATCGTACGTACATACCAACATGTTCTTCTTCGTACTCTATATCCCTCATACATACTTGGATGGTCCGGCGTGTGTGTGTGTGTGTGTGTGTGTGTGTGTGTGTGGGTGGGTGTTGTGGTAGGGTGGGTGGGTGGGTGGAAGAAAAAGGTGCCGAAGTGCGGAACGGTGGCAAAGGGTATCGCCGCACGTGCGGGTGGCTGGCTGGCAGGGGGGGGGTCAGTGGCGGAGAGATTGGGTGGGGTGGGTGGGGTGGGGGGTGAGCAGAGGGAAGACGAGCAACTTACCTGTTGTATGTGTCATGTTCTTGGGGATGTGTGTAGAGTACACCAAGCTTGAGCGCGTGGACGTGGTCGAGTCGACCAAGGACGTGGAGCTCGTTGAGGTCGCGGCTGTTGAGGTGGAGGAGCCGGCGGCGCCGGTGGTCGACGACGCGACAGTGCCCGACGATGAGCTGTACTACGGTTGGCTCGCTGAGCGGCAGTACGCGGTGGACGTGCGGTCGATCTGGTCGCGGTCGTGGGAGCTCTACCGCAACCACGCCGGTCTCCTGACGGGCGGGTTTGTGGCGGTCGTTTTCGCGCACTGCCTGGTGGGCCCTGGCTCGCTCCTCGGCTCGTACATGGGCTACGGCTACCTTGTGATGCTGATGAACGGGATGCGCGCGTCGAACACGACAGGCTTCATGAAGTTCAACGACCTCTTTTCCGGCTTTTCGCTCTTTGTCCCGCTCCTCGGCCTCATGCTCACGCAGGCGGTCCTGATGATCTCGGCGATTGTGGCGTACATCTTTGCGGTTATCGGCCTCTACTTCCTGATCTTCATCAAGCTTTCGGCGCCTGCCTGGGTCGGCTACCCGTACCTCGCGGTTGTTCTCGCCCTCCTCTACCCGCTCATCTACGTCTCAGTCGGTATCCACATGGCAGCGCCCGTCCTCCTCGAGTTCCACACTCGCCGCATCGGCGTCTTTGCCTCGGTTGGCCTCGCCTTTAAGCAGCTGAACAAGAAGTTTACCTCGGTCGTCCTCTTTGTCACCATGCTCGCCTGCTTCCAGGTCCTCGGCACTCTCGCTTTTGGCGTCGGCATCTTCTTCACCGCCCCGCTCTCGATTGTCCTCTACATGACGCTTGTCAAGGATATGTTCGGCCTCAACGCCTCCGAGTTCCGTGCCAGCGAGTGCGTGGTCTGCGTTTAGAGCGCTCCGTCAACTTTCTTTCTTCTTTCGTTCAACAAACAAACAAACACACAACTCTCTCAGTACGGCGCCGGGCGCGCGGTGCGCGACGAGTGCTTCTGCGCGCCATGGGCACCGGCAGTCTGTTGGCGCTGCGGGGGCTGCGAGCGGGCAGGTTGTGGCCGCGACGCGGTCGAGGTCGACGAGCTGGCGCCGGCCGAGCCCTGGGCCACTACCGTTCCACCGTGACGGGCGTACATGTCCAGGATCTCGTTGGAGATCATCTCAAGGGTCTTGAGCGGGACGCCGACGATGTCAATCCACGACTTGCCCTCCAGTTTCTCGTCGAGATTGACCTTTTGGTGCAAGGCAGAGAGGTAGATGGCGGCGGCAGCAACCTCCCGCGGCTGGTACCGCAGACACAGCGTCATGCTCAGCGAGTCGTTGATGAACGACCACGCCGACTGGGCCAGCTCACGCGAGGCGTGGATATCCGAGGCCATGGGCATCAGGTCCTTGTACGGGTGGACCACCGTGAGGTCAAAGGCCAGTGTCTGCAGTACCTTGCGCTCGTGGATCAAAATCTGCTCCTTCAGCTGGAACAGCTTGCTGTCGTCGCGAGCCTCGCCTGGATACCGTTGCTCGAACGCCATATCCACCACGTTGCGCAGCTTCTTGCTTGATTCTTCCACCTTTGTGGCGAGGAAGAGGCACGTCACCGCCACCAGCCACGCATCGTGCTTCTTGAACGAACGCCGCAGGAAGAATCGATGGAAGAACAGCACGGCCGTCGCCTTGGCCAACGTCGGTCTGTCGCCACGCGCCCACACCCGCGCCACGCCACACCGCATCCCAGCATGAGTTTCGCTCACACCCGCACACCCACCCAAGGCGCTTCTCCACCCAAGCCCGACGATGGCATTCGCCCGCATCAAGCCTGAGCCTCGCACGCGGCGTCAAGACGAGACGGAGAACGCAGCCTATCGTACGATAGTCTGGGCACATCCGTCTTGCATACATTGGCCTCTACCCGTCCGTCCGTCTGTCCGTCCGTCTGTCCGACGGTCTGTCCGTCCGCCCGTCTCTGTCCGACCGTATCCGTCCACGTCCCCCTCCCCCCCTACCCCCCTTCCCTCTCCCCCCCCCCCCCCCCCCTCCTCTCCTCAAGCACGTACACATTCAGCTTGGCACCCAGGTGCAGAATGGCCATGCACTGCTTCTGGCGTTCGGCACACTCTGTGGCATAGTCCATGCCGTCCTCCCGCGACGGTGTGTGCTTCTTGAGCTCGTCCAGCGTCACATACCACGAAGATGCCTCCATCACAGCCACTCCAATGTCAACTAACACGCCGTGTCAAACTATGTCCTCTTGCTTGCTGTGCTTGCCCTGCCTCCGTCCCGCCGGGTAGAGTCCGGGGAAGTGCGGTGTCCTCCCCTCCCGCCTTGGTCGCCTCCGGCGACCCACCGACTGACCGCCGGATCGCCCGCCCGCCAGCTCACCTACCAGCTCACCTGCCCACCAGCTCACCTGCCCACCAGCTCACCCACCCGCCCGATCGCCTGCCCACCAGCTCACCTACCCGCCCGATCGCCTGCCCGCCCGATCGCCTGCCCGCCCGATCGCCTGCCCGCCCGATCGGCTCACCTGCCCACCCGATCGCCAGCTCAACCACCAGCTCGCCCACCCGCCAGCTCACCTACCCGCCCGATCGCCCGCCCGCCAGCTCACCTACCCACCCGATCGCCAGCTCAACCACCAGCTCGCCCACCCGCCCACCAGCTCGAGTACTCGATAGATCATCGGGATATTGACCTTGGCTGTGGTATGGTGGTCAAGCAGAGGGAGGTCTGCCAAGTTATGCACTGCCGATGGATGTGTGCAGCGGTCAGATCACCCACCGCCGATTGCTCACGCCAAGCCGGTTGAAGATGGAAGCGTACGTAATCAACCAGTCGATCTGTCTTTGATCACTATCACCTACACCATTAGCGGCTGCGCAGAGACGACATGACCATGCTCTCCACCCGACTCGGTTCCTTCCCCTCCCCCCCCCTCCACCAGCACCCCACTCACGCCCACCACCATGACCGACACCGCCTCGGAACCGCTCGCGCGCCCGTACATGACCTCGTTCAGCTCTGACAAGCCATCTTTGAAAGAGCTCGAAGCCTATCTCGCTCTCCCGGACTTTGCTCGGGCACAGGTGCGGGTGCCGGGGTCGGCGCCAGTCGAGTCGGAGACGGAGACGGAGACGGAGACGGAGACGGAGACGGAGACGAATCCGAACGCGAACGAGTGGCCGCTGACAACCTCGACCGGTGCTAAGCGACCGTACACGTGGTACAACGCTGTGACCACGCTTGATGGCGTTACATCGTTTGATGATCCTCCGGATCACCTCGGTGCCGCCGCCGTCGCCCTCGCCCACGATCCACAGGCGGCGTCGTCTGCTGACGGTCGCGTGTTGTTCGCCGGCCGCATGGTCTGCCACGCCCTCGTCCACGGCGGCAACACTGTGCGGAGCGAGCCGCGCCTCTTTGGCGGTATTCCTCTTGCTGATCTTGCTGCCGAGCGCCAGCGTCTTGCCGGCGACGCCGCGGCAGACGTCCCGCTCCAGGTCATCCTCTCCGGATCCGGCGCACTGCCTGTCGACGATCCCGAGTGCTGGCTGCTCGCGCCCGGCGGCAGCCACAAAGTCGTCATCTTGACCTCGCCTACTGGCCACGCAGCACTTGTCGATTCCTGGGGTGGCGTCGAATGCGTACCGGACCACGTGACGCTGGCCGCGTTTGCTCCGGCAGGCGATCCTACCAGCCGCGCCTGCGACGTCGACCTCGCGGATGCCTTTGCGTATCTCTACACCAAGCACGGTGTGCGGCTTCTGGACATGTGCGCCGGCGGACGGGCGGCGGCGGCCATGCTCCGCCTCGGGCTCATCGACGAAGTTCGGCTGACGTACACCTCGCAGTTTAGTGGGCGATCGAGCACGATGGGGCGGCCGCGGCCGCTGGTCTTTGATGCGAGCGCTGGCGCCCCGCTTGGCGTCTTTTCTGCGGTGCGGCTGCAGAACGAGGGGCTCCGCGCCGCCGGCCGCCGGCATCTCTTCCTCCGGGCCTCGGTCGTCATGTGACCCGAAGCGGAACTGTGGTCTTGTTCTCCCACTCGAAGCAGTCGGGCTCCGGCTGGTTGGCTACTCCGCGAGCATCGTGCAGCTCGAGCAGGACCTTGCGCGTCGCCTGTGTGTAAGTGAGGCCATCGACGTCTGCTGTTCGGAGAGGAACATGTCCACCGTAGCGAGGGATGCGCCCCGGTGCCGAGTCGGATAGAGGCTCGGCGTGCACATCGTCACCGGTCTCGGCCAACACGCCGGCCGGGATGCCCCCAGCACGGACCGACGCCAGCGCCGCAGCCCGGGTGTGGACCTCGGCGGTCCGGTTGATGAGGCCGGCCCGCGAGGTGCCAAGTCCAATCCGCGAGTTGCGGCCGGGTACAAAGCCGGCGTACCCGTTGGCGACCCGCGACGGCGGACGAGCGGAGGCGGCGCCGTCGTCCCCAGCCGCCGCCGCCGCCTCGAGCGCCGACGCCGCGCCGCGCGGATACAGCCGCTTGCCCTTGGTCCCGGGCGCGGTCGGCTGCGGCTCAAGCCGCCGATGGTGAAGTGCCGCCGCGACCGTGTTGTCATTGCTGTTGCCATCGGCGCCGGCGTCGGCGTCGGTGTCGGCGTCGATTGTCGCCACGGCCGAGTTGTGCAACGTGGGGTGCCAGGTTGACGAGAGCGAGGCATCCGGCCGGAACGGAATGTGTCCGCCGTACCCCGGCGCCGCCCACGGCCGAAGCCTGGTCTTCTCCAACCGGGCCTTGCGCTCTGCCGCCGACGTCATGGCGGCAAGGAACGGCGGCGCTGCGCCCGGTGTCGAGATCGGGCCAACAGGCGTGGGGCGAACAAAGACACCATCTGCCACCCCCGACGACAACGACAACGACGACGACGCGGTAAACGCTGCCTGCGCCGGAGTAGTGGTCGAGTCGACACTCGGCGATGCCGCTGCCTTTGCCACCACCTTGAGATCTGCCCGACGGGCTGTCTCGGACGCCCGCCGCTTGCTAGCCCGATCACTGCCAGTGGCCCCTGGCCTCAACGTCGGATTGTATGCGCCACGGAAGCCAGCCTCGATGCGGGCATTGTACTCGGGCTACATGCAACAATACGTGAGTCCTTCACCCGTTCTCACTACATGTACTTCCTCTGTGTCTCTGCGCCTCTGCGCCTCTGCTCGGATGAGGCTAGTGAGACAGTCCGTTGGCCACGCGCTTTGACCTGCTGCCAACGGACACGGGAGTGCGACTGGCAGGGAGCGTACCTGGAACTGGGTATGTGTTCCCAGGGGCAACCCATCACGGATACGCCCGCCAATACGCTCTACACGAGCATAGGCAGGTGGAGCGTCTTGTGGTGGAAGCATCGGTACGTGACCGGCATATCCGGCAATGGCGTGGGTCGACATGCTCCCGAAAGTGAGGTGCCTCTGCCACCAAACGGCCGCGGGCAGCCGACCAATACGCCCCCCCCCCCCCCCTCCTCACCACCTAATGGACAATCTAGTACGATCCTGTCTGTTGATCCTCGTCCTTTCGTCTCTCGTACGATCTGCACACGGCGGGTATGTAGGATAGGTAGCATTGGTCTAGCGGATGAGCATGGACTTTGGGGTGGGTGGGTGTGGTGGGTGTGGGTGTGCGGGAAGGGGGGTTGACTCGGACCAGGCTGCTCACCTCACCTCGGTTGGCCCTAGCAAGACTCGATCGCCTCCCTCCCCCCCCTCCCCACCCCCCCCCCACCCCTACGAACACACACAAACCGGGGGTTAATCTCGTATTATCGCTCCGCTGTGTCTCAAACAGCCCGGCTGTCGTGATCGCCCGACGTATCCCCATCACCACGACACCCATCGACCTCCTCCCTCCCCCCCCTCCCCCCTCTCAAGCTCCCGTCCCCCCATCAAGCTCCCGTCCACATCCTGATCCTAATCCTGATCCCAATCTGCACAATAACGATGATGATGATGATCTCATCCCTCGCCCTCCCCCCCCCCCCCCCCCTCCCCTCCCACTCCCTCATCCCAGCTGACGCCACCCGCGCGCTCAGTACCCAATGTTCCAACCAAAATGATGTCGTCATGCACCCGCGCGGGCCATCCATCCTTTGAGCGAAACGCGACAGGCATAGAGGGTGGAGGTAGTACCTGACGCATTTACTGGCTACTTTCCATCGCCAAGGAGTAAGGCAGTACTTGACGACAGAGTCCAGGAGTATAGTCTTCAAGCACATTCTCTCTCTCTCTCCTCTCTCTCTCTTTCTTACTCGGTCTCGCCCTCTCAACTTGCCGCCGCTGCTCTCGTGTCGCCAGCTCGCCCCCGCAAGACGCACACGCCGCCAGCATCACAGTTCAACTCCCAGTCAACATTCTCTCCTGTTGTTGTTGTGGAGGATAAGGCTAGTCATCGGGCGGTTCATCAACTTGCTGTGATTGTCCAGGGTTTTGTCATCGGAGGTTGACTCGGTCATGTCGTACTCGCAGCAGACTTCGATGCCGTCATCATACACGCTTTCGCATCCGATCTCACCGATCTCACTCTCGCCGCAGCCAGCAGCTGGTCACGGAGATGATGATGACTCGGATGCTGTGCCCGAGTTTACTCGCATTGTCTGTGGTGCTTGTCACGCGCCCAACTCGCTCGAGGTGAGCCACTGCTCAAAGTGCGGTGCAGCTGTCTCGCCGACTACCTGTGCGCTCACCACCTCGCCGTGCCCGTTCTGTCTGCTGGTCGCGGCCTTGGATGCAGCAGGCGCGGTTGGACACTTTGATCCGCCGCTTGCCGTGGGCAACGAGAGTGTACACTACGCCGACTCGGACGTTGTGGTCTTTGATGCCTTCCACGCCGCGTCGTGGCTGCAGCTCAACATCATTCCGCGCCACCACGTCGCTCACCTCGCTGAGCTCGACAGCTCACCAGACTACGCCACTGCGGCTGATCGCAAGGCGCTTCTGGTCAAGCTCTACACTGCTGGCATGGCGGTGACCGAGCGCCTTGTCGCTGTCGCCGCGCCGCCGTGGGCCGCCGAGGAGGTTTACTACCCAACGGCCCGCAACCCGGACATTACCTTTACCGCCGCCTACAACATGCCGCCTTCGGTCCCGCACCTCCACTTGTACATCATTGCCACCCCGTACCAACGTCCGATGAGCTTCATGCGGTCGCAAGCCGTCGCCTTTCCGCGCTCCAAAACCCACGCCGCCGTCCTCAACTCCCTCGACCGCCACGGCCGCTGCATTGCCGGCAAAGATCGCGAGGCGCCCGAGTACGAGGCCGAGGAGCGCGCCGCTCATGCCGTCGACGTCGCCCGCATCGTCTCACTCCACGTCGAGCGGACCGCGCGCCTCCACGCTGCCGCCACATCGCCCAAGGCCTCGGATGTCTCGGACGCCGAGCTCCAGTTTTACCTCGGTGGTCAGTTTGAGCCTGCGGCCTAGCTGCTTGCCGCGACTGCCGCCACCGCTCGGTCAAAGAGGACCACCCGCGGGGGTTCGGTGATGGACGACGACGTGCTCACCACCGTGGCCACAGAGCCGAGCGTCACTCCGCGTCCGGCACAGAGGCTTGACCCACAGAGGATTGGCTCGTACTTGCGCTGTTCAACAGGCACCACCACCGAGTTGCTCGCGTCAATGCTCACCGCGGTGTCGGCCAGCTGCGCACGCCGCAGCTGCCACCCGTGGGCCCGGAGCTCCGACTCGGTGGCCGATCCGCGCGGAACTTTGCCGGTCGTCACAATCTGCCCACACGCCCGGCATCCGAGCTCGATCACGTCCTTGGCTTCCTCATCGTCGAGCCCTGCACTGCAAGTAGCGTCGCTCGGCGCGCCGGCTGGCCCGCTCTCGTCATCGCCGTCGAGCTCGAGCACCACCGCGGGCTTGCCCGACGCCGCCGCCGCCCGCTGCTCAGCGGCCTCGGCGGCTGCCGAATGAAAGTTGTGCAGCGCCTGGCCAAAGGCTTGCGGATTGGGGAACGATTGGATGGCAGTGCGGACCCACTTGGAGAGCGACGGTGCGATCGAGGACCGTGCGAACCGCTCGTCGACCAGCAGGATCGAGCCGTAGTCGTTGCGGTGGCGGATGCACCGGCCGAGCGCCTGGTTGAGGGCTCGGAACGCCTGCAGCGTGTACCACTTGGAGCCCGGCAGCAGTCCGCGGCTCGTCGAGTGTGTGTCGTTGTATCGCCGCTTGATGGTGATCTTGCGGTCCTTGATGTTGGGGTACGGGATGCCAACGCAAAGCACCGACCGCGCGTTGTCATCGGAAAAGTCGATGCCCTCGGAGACCTTGCCACGGTAGACCGCAAGCAGCACCGCCCCGCCGATCGTCGGCGGCGACGCCTTGGAGCCCTTGATCGCTGCGTAGAACTTGGCCATGGTACCTTCAAAGTCGGCCTTGGCCCGAGGCTCCTGCACCACACGCTTCAGCTGCGAGAGCTGTGCGTATAGCCCGGTCTCCTTCCACCGCTTCACGAGCTTGTCCAGCAGCGTGTACGACGTGACAAAAACAAGCATTCCGTGCGGCACAATGTGCGCCAGCGCCTTGACCGTCTCGCCGAGCTGGTCCTGGAACTCGAGCGTGTTCGAGTGCTTCCACGTCGAGTTGAGCGTGTAGCCAGACGGCGCCTGGACCAGTGGCGTCACAAACACCTGCTTCTCCATGTCGATTACATGCCCAGCCTCGAGCACAATCGGAAATGGCGCCATCAGCTCAGACTCGAACGAGTCGAGCGGCGAGAGCGTGCCAGAGGTGAGGATGACCGACCGCGACTCACCAGCAAGCGAGTTGAACACAATGCCCGGGTTCATGCACCAAAAGTTGAGCGAAGTTTCGAACCCGGTCTCGCCTGCGCTGCGGCTAGGGCCGCTTCCACCTTGGTTCCCGCTGCTGCCTGGGCTCGCCCCACCGTGCCCGCTACCAACCGTCACCGCCGACAGTGGTGACGACGCAAACGCGCGCTGTGCCGAACGAGCGCCCCGCCGCTGCCGATGCCGGTTCGGCGTCGAAAAGAGACCCGAGTCCATGTGCCCGCCGCCGCGTCCACCACGTCCGCCGCGCCCGCCGCCGCGCCCGCCGCGCCCGCGCCCAAATTGCGCCTTGCGCACCTTGCGCACCAGCATGACATAGTCGGCAGCGTGCACGCCGTCGTCGCGGACGCAAATGTCGACCACAAACAGCAGCGTCTCCAGGACAACAAAGGTCTCTGCGGTGAGGACATGGGTGTTGTCGTCATCGCGCGGCCCGCCCTCAGCCGAGTCGCGCTTCGACTTTTCTTGCCGGATGTCGTTGGCCGACTTGAGGGCGGCTCGGACGACAACGAGCGACGACGGCGTGAGTCCCATTTGCTCCAGCGCCGCAAGGAGCGAGCGGCCGGCGAGCTCCGGGGACTCCTCTACCTCATATTCGACGCCGCGCAGCGACGACGCCGCCGTGTTGCGGAGCCAGCCTAGAACGGCGTCGATGACAACCAGCAACGGCTCGTACGCAGCGCGCGCTGTGTCAGACGTCTTGCGTCCTGCGTCGAGATCTTTCTGCGCGTGATCAAGCGAGTCGAGCGTGAGCTGCGCCGAGCCGGCGTCACGGCACGAGTCCTCGATGTTGTGGGCCTCATCGAGGATGACAATAGCGTTGGAGAGCGCGATCGACATCGAGCCGCGGACTAGTGGATCAACGAGGTAGTTGTATGGGCAGAACACAATGTCAGCCGTCTCAGCCAGGTTCTTGGACGCAAAGTACGGACACCCGCGCTTGCGCCGACCGGCCGACACCAGGTTCTCGATGTCCCACACCTTGGTCGAGAACACTGGGTCGCTCGCCAGCCGCTGCACATTGTGGTTGAACCCGCAGCCTGCGTGCTCGAGCAGGGCCTTGCACTCGTCGTTGCGTCGGGCAGACTTGGAGACCCGCGGATGGATGCAGTACTGCTCGCGCGAGGCCAGAATCGCCATCCGCGGCCGGTACGCCGTCGCCCGCAGCTCGCCCACAATTTGATGCACCTGCGAGTGGGTCCGCGACGCAAAGTAGATCCGCGGCGGGTCCTGCGCGAGCTCGGCGGCGTCGGCTCGCGCCTGCTTGTCCGCTTCTGCATCACCCGAGTCAAACATCGCATCTTCGCCCCGGGACTCGCTTGCGCTATTGGACACCTTGCCCTTGCCTTTGAAGCTCCCAGAGAGCAGCTTGGCCCTCTTGGCCGGCGGGCCCGGCGGCGGCGTCGACGCCCGCGGCTTGGCCTCCACAGGCGGGCTAGGCGGGAGCGGCGGGGGTGCCGGGCCGGGCATAAAGTCATCGTCTGACGACAGCATCGTCGTTCGTCCAGGCTGCGGCTCGGCAGACGCGACCATCGCCGTCGCCTGATTGTCGCCCAAGCCCGGCGGCGGCTGCGCCGGCAGCGGACCGCCTCCCGGCTGAGGCGTTGCGTCACCATCGCCGTCATCACCCGGCAGTGGCTCCTTGGCTGATGGCTCCAGAAGATCGACGAGCTTGGACGGACCGGGCGGCGGCGGCGGATGCGGGCCGGTAGGCCGGCGACGTGAATTGTGCAGCTCGTCGTGGGCCACCGCCGACTTGGCCATCCGCACGGTCTGGGCCAGGCGGTACTCACGGAGGCGACGGCGAGCGGCAGCCCGGCGGGTGAGAACCTCACGCTGCCAAGCAAGCGTTGAGCAGAGGAGGGCGAGCGACTTGCCTGAGCCGGTGGGCGACTCGAGGAGGGCATTCTTCTTCTCCGCCACGGCCTTGATCACCTTGGCCATCATGGCCATTTGCGAGGGGTAGGCCTTGAAGGGGAACTTGACGTTGACCCCGCCAATCCAGTATGACTCACCGCCCTTGCGCGACATCCTCACTTGTTGCTCGGTCCTCAGCTGTACCTTGTATCTGCTGAAAAGGAGAAGCCGGGGCGTGAGGCGTGCGGTGTGTGGGGTGAAGTGTGCTGGCGGCCATCGAAACTGCGACCTTTTTTGGTTGGGCGGCAGTGAGTCGCACGACTAAACAAGATACGACTGAACAAGATGAGGCGACGGATGGAGAAGAGAGACTTTTGACGACGACCTACAGCTTGAAGCCCGAGTGCATGGCGGCGATGCCAAACGAGAGGTTCGAGTAAGAGACGGCGCGGAAGCCGGCGTCGTCGATCATGGCCTTGAACGTCTCCTGGTCCGGGAACTGGCGGATGGACTCGACGAGGTACTGGTACGAGTCGCGGTCGTTGGCCACCAGCTCGCCCAGCAGTGGGATGAGCTGGAACGAGTACGCATCGTAGGCCTGCGAGAGGACAGGGAGGGCGACGCGGGAGAACTCGAGGCAGAGGAAACGGCCGCCCGGGCGAAGGACCCGATACGACTCGCGAAGGGCAGCAGCAACGTCAGTCGTGTTGCGGATGCCAAACGAGATGGTGTATGAGTCAAACGTATTGTCTTCAAACGGCAGCGCCTCGGCATCGCCCTGGACCCACTCAAGGCCGGCCGGATCGCGGCCGTCGGCGGCAGCCCGCTCGCGACCGACGCCGAGCATGCCCTCGTTGATGTCGCAGACGGTGACCTTGGCCGGAGCCGTGGCAGCACCTGCCGGCTTGCGCCCGGCGTGGTCGAGGCAGCGGAAGGCAATGTCGCCCGTCCCGCCGGCCACGTCGAGCATACGCATGCCGGGCGTCGGATCGAGGGCCCGGACAAACTGGTCCTTCCACACCCGATGAACTCCGGCAGACATGAGATCGTTCATCACATCGTACATATCAGCCACATTGGAAAAGACCTCGCCAACCAAGGCCTTCTTCTCATCCACAGGCACGTCCCGGAAGCCAAAATGGGTGGTCGAACCATCTCCGACCGTCCCTGCCTTCGACGACGCGGCACGAGTCACTGCCGCCACCACCACACCGACTACCGCTGTCCTCGCTCCAGCACCCATGTTCCGACCCATGCCTGCTACCGCCCGTCCTACTCCTAGCATGCTTGTGTTGCGCGTGTAAGAGTGCGGTGTGTCTGTGAGCGTGTGTGGCGGGGTGGTGGCGGTGGCGGTGGTGGCGGTGGTGGGTGAGGGTGGCGGCTGACGAACTGTTCGTCGCAGCAGCCGGCTGAGCCTAAGAGATAGATCAAAGGGAGATGGCACCATGGCTGTGTGTGTATGTGTGTGTGGGAGGTGCTGTTCATTCAGGATGCAGTCGTGGGTGTGATCAGGCTCACGAGTCGGCGTGGGAGAATGATGGTGCGATGAGCGGGAACATCTGCGACATGTAGATTGAGGCCCAGCTAGAGAGTGGCAAACCGAGAAGGTCGGGGTGAGTTGCGGAGAGGGGGATGGGGAGGGGGGGGGGGGAGAAGGGGAAGGGGAGGGGAGTGAGGGAGGAGAGAGAGAGAGCGAGGAGAGGGGAGGGGAGGAGGGAGGGGGGGGAGGCGGAGGCGAGGGAGCGATCACGGCTTCTTCCACGTACAAGATCCACATGCAGAAGGTGAGAGTGATGATGAGAGTGCGGACCAGCCTATCCATCCATACACCACCACGTTGCCCACGGCAGAGCACCACCACGTTGCCCACGGCAGAGGACCACCACGTTACCCACGACAGAGTACCGCCACGTTACCACCCACAAAGCCCACAGCCACCCGACGACCAAGTGAGTCACTCATCCACCCCATCAACCTATACACCCATACCCTTTCCTTATACAGCCTCCCCTTTCTCCTCTCGATCCTGCTCATGCCCACACCAGGTGTCCACCCTCCCCAGGTCACGCGGAGCAAAGCGAGTCACACCGCACCGCACCGAGAGCCTCTCACACCCAGCAGGCCTGGGTATGGCAGAGAGGCAGAGAGGCAGAGAAAGGGGGAGAGCGCAGGGGGGGGGGGAGTGGTGGGATAGCGGAGTGTGTTGAGAACGTAGTGGGAGAGGGCGGAAGGATAGGGAGGGGGGGGGAGGGGAGAAAGTGCTTGCACAAGCCACGTCGTCCCCACGTCGCCCCCCCCCC
>NW_013657657.1:307080-308726 GCF_000142905.1 Thecamonas trahens ATCC 50062
TCCCCACTCTCGCCCTCTCGGCAATGTCAACGTACCCACCATCGCACGACCTGTTCTTGAGGTTAAAGGCAAATGTACCAAGGACGGCAACAAGGCCGGCACCCCAGAAGAAGATGGTGCCCAGAATGAGGGCGTGGAACTGTGGCTTCATTCCTCCTCCTCAGCAGCGAGCAGTGTGACCGACTGAACGTTGAACGTAGCGTTCAGTGGACAGGCTGTGAGCCAGAGGTCAACTAGCTCAGCCTTTGGATCACTATCTTCATGGTGCTATGTAGTGGTCAGTACAGTGTTTTTCGAGACATAAGACTGCAGGTGGTGCAGTCTACGGATGGAGCAGATCTAGCGAGCAGAGCATGTCGGCCATGGCACGGGCATACGCCTCGTGGTCGCGGTAGTAGACGCAGTTGTTGGCGCAAAGGTCGGGGTGCGAGGCCCAGAACGGGACGTCGCACATGCAGAGGCGCGGGAGAGCAAGGCCCTTCGACTCAACCTTTTCGATGATCTTGGCACGGAGCGCCTCGACAAAGCGCATCATTTCGGTCTCCTTGCGCTTGGCGCGGCGCTCGAGCTCGCGGTCACGCTTAGCGCGCGCCTGGGCGGCACGGTCTTGTGCGGCGCGGTTGGCCTCGGCCTCGCATGCTGCGCGCTGCGTCGAGATGGAGATGGCTGCTTCACGCGAGGCGCGGACCTGCTCCTTCTGCTTGATGATGGCGTCGATGCGGCGCGACTCGCGCTGGGCGTGCTTGATACGGCGGATCTTTTCGCGCTCCATGTCCATCATAAACTTGCGCCTCTGCGCAAAGGCCTTGGCCTCTGCGCGACGATGCTTCATCTCGTGGTACGACTCGGGCTTGACAAGCGAGAGGTCAAAGGCTTCGACCGACTCGTCGACGTCAAAGGTGAGCGAGGCCTGGTCGTTGTCCTGCGGCGGGTGACCGGCAGCGCCATGCTGCGAGGACTCAACTGGCGCGGCGCCGTCAGCCTCAGCCTCGGCCCACACGGGCGAGCCACGGCGCGGGATCGGCTTGCGGACTGGGAACCGGCGGGTCGGCGGGCGGGAGTCGATCTCGCGCGGCGAGTCAAGCCCGTTGTGGGCGCCGATGTGCCGGAACGACGGCGCAACAAGCGCTGGGCCGTCGCCGGGCACCAGGTCGCCGAGATCAAACCGCTCAGGCTCGGACGGCTCGGTGCCGTGGTCGCCCTGGCTCTGCGCGCCGTCGCCGTCGTCTTCGTGCGGCCGTTGGCTGGCGAGGGCGGCCATGGCCATGCGGGCACGCGAGGCGGCAAAGTTCATCTTCTCAATCTCTTCCTCCAGTGGCGACGAGACGGCAGCAGCCATAACGCCAGCCACATGGTCGCGAGGCTCGCCGTTGACTATCGGGAGCGAGAGCGTGTGCCGCGCCGGAAAGGCTGGCGTGCGGGTGAACAGCGGCGCCATCTCGGGCACGTTGCGGTAGACCGAGATGGCAGCCTTGGAGAGCATCGAGATGGTCTGTTCGGCCTCCTCACGCGCCGCCGCCGCCGCTTCGCGCTTGGCTGCCACCGAGAGAGCATCAACTCGCGCGGCAACCTTGGCTCGGAACGCTTCCAGCTGGGCCTCCTTGGCGGCCCGCTCTTCGGCCGCCGCCGCCGCCGCCACCACCGCC
>NW_013657657.1:309016-335046 GCF_000142905.1 Thecamonas trahens ATCC 50062
GCACAAACCGCGCCGCCCGCGCCGGCCGGGCCCGCAACGGCGCTTTGTGCTCAAGCTGCAGGTCCTTGAGCGGCTCAAAGAGCGGGAGCTGGACGCCAGCATGCCGGGCTCGCTCACTCGCACTCTGCGGCTGTCGCCCACCATCTGAGCGGCCATGCCGGCTACCGCGCGGCGTTTGCATCAGTGCCCTCTTCTTCGACGCGTTAGAGACCAGTCTGCCTGGCGTGGCCGACGCGCCCTCACCCGGACGGGCCCTGGTAGCCACCGAGTACACCGACGATGACATTGGATGACGGCAGTGGAGTATTGTAGTGATTGGGGAGGGCCGAGGGGTGTGGTTGGGTGGATGGAGTGGTTGGGGTGGGGTGGGGTGGGAGGGGCATCTGTCTGCCGTCGCTCCTCAATGCCCAGCTACTTGTCCTCCTCGTCGTTGGCCTGGCGGTTGGTGGCCGAACCGCTGGTTTCGGCGCCAACTGCAGACCGCTCAAACATGGCCTACCCGCACCAAAAAAAGGTCGTGGTTTCTCGCCCTGCCGCGTCGGGCGAGCCACAACGCGGCTCAAGCCACAGGCGTTCTTGTCGCCTTCACCCACACCAACACGAGCCACGAGCTGCGAGCTTCGAGCTACGAGCCACGACCAACACCTGTCTCCTTCACCTCACACACATCATGCTACGGTGCGTGCCGCGGGCGGTGGCCTGCGTACCGCCGAGGGTGACCGGTCACCTCGGCCGCGAGCTGTCCAAGGTCGCGTATCTGACCGATGTGGAAGGCAACTGGGCGTACTTTGTGCGATGTGTTGAGGCCTCGCCGGTGCTGTCGTTTGCAGAGGCGACGTCCGACGAGGCGGTCGAGGCACTGGCAGCGGCGCGGATCGAAAGCGGCGTCGGCTCGCAGGCCGAGGCTCTGGCGGCGCTGCGGGCCTTTCCGCCGCACGCGCTCCGGCTAGCGCCCGATGCTGGACTGGTCTTTGGCGGCGATGTCTTTGACCGCGGCCTTGGCGACATCACTTGCCTCACTGCGCTGGTGGGCATCAAAGAGCGCTATCCGGATCGGGTGTTTTGGACCCTCGGCAACCGTGACATCAACAAGGCCCGGCTGGCGTCCGAGCTGGCGGATCCGGCCGAGCTGGCCCGCCACCCGGCGGCGGTCGGCGGCCCGTACTGGGTCCCCAAGCTCTTTCGCCACCCGTGGGAGCTGTATCTGGCTCGCAAAGGCCTTCTTGGTTCGTCTTGGCAGCACGACGGGTTTACTAAGCTCCGCTACCTGCTGCAGCGGACGATGGGCTGCGACGGGCGAACAATCGCCCACCGCAGACTCGAGCTTGCCGTGCTGGCCGGAGGTGGGCCAGAGGACGTGCGCAGTGTGTCGGACGCCGACGTGCTGCGATCGTTCACGACGCTTGTGGCGCCCGATCCAGACTCGCTCTTTGCACGCTACCTCCGCTACGGCTCAGTGGCGGTCCGCCTCGGCGACGCGCTGTTTGTGCACGGGGCGGTCGACCAGCCGTCGCTGGCCGTTGTTCCGAGCTGGGTCGGCTACCGCTCAGACCGCAGGGCCTCTGCTGACGTGCCTTACGCGGCTTACCCGCCGATGGTCTCGGCACCGGCGCCGACCGCGCTTGAGGACATGGACGTCGACGCCTGGGTTCGCGACATCAACGCCTGGATCCAGTCCGAGGTCTCGGACTGGCTTGATCATCCCCACTACGATGCCGACCGCTGCCACCGCGGCGGCGAAGGCCTCATCGGCTATGCCAATCAGTCATGTATGTCGTCGCGGACTGTCGTCTACAACTCGTGGCTCACCAATGGCCACCCGGTGGCTCCTGGCCCGGGCCTCGCCGGCGCGCTCGCCGGCGCGGGCATCCGCCGCGTCTTTTCCGGCCACCAGCCGTTTGGCGACCACCCGCTAGTCATGAAGGCCCACGGCGTGAAAGTCGTCACCGCAGACACCTCGTACTCGGACGTCAACGCCGACGACAATCGCGGCGCCGCTGTCGCCAGCATCGTCTGTAACCTTGATCCGTCGGCGCCCGACACCCACATCACCGGTCGACTTGCCTGTGGCGCCGGCTTTGATTTCCTCGTCGATGCCGACGACCTCATCGGCCGCCACTGCTACTCTTCGGTTGGCAGCGAGTGGATCACTGCCTACCTTCCGGGCTCTTCCCACTACGTCCTCCGCTCCGGCGCCGGCTTTGACGTCTCGCACCGGCTGGTCTCGCCCGACGAGGCGCTGGCTGTTGTCACCAGCGGAGTGTGACAAGGCAAAAAATACCTTATGCCGCACCATGAGGAATAAGCCACTCGCCACCGTCGAGCTACCATTTGCTGGCTCATTCACCATTGCTTCTCGCCAACGTACGTTATCAGCAGCCAAACGAACGAGTGTCACCAGCGAGCAAGACGCTCTGAGGCTAGCCAGGGGCAGCTTTTGAGGGAGGCAGACAGCGAGGGAGAGCAAAGGCAGGAACAGAGCTAGCCATAGCTTCCCCTCCTATCCCAAGTATCCTTCCCCTCCTCTACCCCTCTATCTCCCTTGCTCCTTCTACCGTACCACCACTGGCCTATCCGCTCCATCGCTGACCCTCTCCCTCTGCGCCACACTCCACCCACAACAGGGTATCCCCACTCCAGCACGCCCCCTCCCACACACAAACACATACTCACTCCCGTCCCCTCCTCCTCCTCCCTCCCCTCCATCCCCCCTCCCCTCCCCTTCTCCTATCTCCCCACTCTCATCCATTCTCTATCCCCTGGCTACGGTCACACTCCCCAACACACCTACTCGTGGCCGTCTCGACTTCTGTTCCGCAGTCGTTCACCTCGCACCAGGTAGAGCGGAGGCAGCAAAGGGCGGACAACCAGGTCGAGCCCGTTCCTCAGCGAGGGAAAGGCTTGGCAACCGACTGGTACAGAGCGGGTGGGACTCTGGAAGCACATACTTGGTTGAGGCCACTGAGGCTTATGGGCTGTGGTTCATCCAAAGCCCAAGGCGCAAGGCCGGACAAGACCGACAAGAGTCCAGGGAGAAACCTCAATGGGGCACAGGTGGCTGGTCGCAGTGTGACGGACGGAGAGCAAGATGAGCCAGTGTCAGAGTGGATGCCCGAGGGTGTGCCCATGATTGGCCTGCGACCGGGAGGCGTGCCGGTAATCAACGCGCCTGTCCGTGCTGATGGCATGGCCAGCGAGCATGTGCTCTCGCCATTGGTGCCGTCGGTCTCGCAGCTCGAGCTCAATCGTCGCGCACGATCGCGGCGCAACTCGCTCGCCGACGAGCCGTTGTTCCCGGTCAAGCCGATCCACGTCCTTGCGGTGGAGGGCGATTTAGAGGGCATGCGCCACGCCGCACGACGCCACGCCACTGGGGCTGGCGCGCGGGTCTCGCGCTCGGGTTCGGGTCGCAACTCCCTCAATCTCATGCACCAACGGGTGGTCCGCCAGCGACTCGCTGTCGAGTCCGAGTCGGGCGCCGACTTGTCCGACGACTCGGAGCTCTCTGTCTCGGACGACTGCAAGAAGCCGCTCCGCGACGTCGCTGACGACGACGGGTGGAACGCGCTGCACTGGGCAGCCTCTGCCGGTCAGGATGACATGGTCCGCATGCTGGTCAAAGAGTTTGGCTTTGATGTCAACTCTCGCGATTTGGAAGGCTGCACTCCTCTCCACTGGGCCGCTGACAAAGGCCACAAGCGCACCATCCTGGTCCTCTGCTCTGAGCTCGGTGCTGATGTCAATGCTGTCGACAACTACGGCCAGACGCCACTCTACGACGCCTCCTCGCGCGTCCAGAACGATGTTATCACGCTGCTTATTTCCGAGCTCGAGGCCTCGCCACACATAGCATCGAACACTGGCAAGAAGCCCATCGATGTGTACAACGAGATGATCCGTTCGCAGGCGATCGCCGGCGATCCCGACGTACTTCTTCTTTTGCGTGCTGTCTCGTCGCTGCCGTCGTCGCCGCCGCCGGGCGTGGTCCACCGTCGGCCAAGCTTGTCACGCGGACGAGGCGGGCGCCGGCTCCGCGGCTCCGGCGGCCGCCGCGGCTCCAACGCCTCGTCGCGCCGCGGCAGTGACACCGGTTCGGCCTCGGGCCGGTCCCGCCGTCGCTCCATCCGCGCCAAGCCAGCACCGGTGGGCCGTCGCCGCTGATTGCTATGGCACCACCTCGCTGGCGAGCTCGTACACCAGAATGTATGCCTTCGGCGTAACCACATCGCGCGCCGCTCCCACTGGCTCCACGTGTGCGTCATCAAAGAGGAACCACTGGTCGCGCTCACCATGCTTGACGTACGCGGTGTAGTGCCCGCCACCAACAACCCCAATGTGATTGACGACGCCGACCAGATTGTACACGCCCGGCACTGGCGCACCCTCGCGCACAAACGGCGTGAGGTCGAGTCCGGTCAGCGGAAAATCGATAAACGCCTCGAGCTTGGTGGAGTGGAACCCGTACGGCGTTTGGTGGCTTTGGAACCGCTTGAGCTGGATGACAAGGACGCGCGGGAGCCGGTCAAGCGCAAGCTCTCTCGCGCCGTAGCCCTTGACATTGCACGCCTCACAGCGCCACTCCGCCGATGGATCCAGCGTCTCGCGGCCTGTGAACAGTTCCAGGCACCGCACCAGGTCCATGCCGGAGCTTGACACAGAGGCCGAGCTGCTGCCTCCATCCTCGACCTTGACCTCGACCGGCGACTTTGCGAGGAGGCTCCGTAGATGGAGTCCTTCGTTTGTCGCCCAATCGACCACCAGCCGCGAGTTGGCCTCGAGCACGCACGACCGGTCCGGCGCAAACGACCGCAGCACACGCCCCGATGCCGAGAGCTGGCGAATGACAAGGCTGAGGCCGAGCGCGTTGGGTGATACGTTGTCCAAGTCGCGAATGCTCGGAAAGTCGATGCTCGATGCGCTCGGCACCTCCAGCTGCTCGGTCACCGCCAGCGCACCCGAGCAGACCTGGAAGACTGCAGCCTCGAGAGCATCGTACGTGCTGTTGGCTGGAACAACCGCCAGTGACGGCTCGCCAAAGACAAAGCACTCGCCGCCGATCTCGGTCCGGTGACTCACACTCACCAGGACCGACTCGCTGGCCTTGAGCTCGCGGTCGGTCGGCAAGCGGAAGACAACGAGATCGCCGGCAATGTCAGCCACCGGAGCAGTGCCGAGCACCGCGTTGGCCACCACTCGTGAGTGCTTGATGGAGGCGAGCCGCAGGGTGTGACTCGGCACTCCCAGCTCGTCTGCTACCGCAGTGAGGACAGTTTGCACAATCGGGCGCGGCTTGGCAGGAAGCGTCAGCTGTAAGGCTTCGCGTTCCGAGCCAAAGGCCTCAAACGGACCAGCAACCGTTCGGAGGGTGAGCTGGACAGGAGCGCGCGAGGCTGGTGAGCCAACGCCGACCGGCTTGCGTTCCTCCACCGGGAGCTCGAGCTGGAGCGAGCGGAACGGATCAAAGGTGACGGAGGCTTTGCCACAGCCGTCGGCGGTGCACGCGACGCGCGAGATGAGCTGACCTTCAAAGACGTCAACAATGACCGACTCGTCGCGGGCCAGGTGGCTGCTCCACGCAAGCATCGAGCTGAGATTCAGGTCTTGGTCGCGTGCTGAGGTGTCAGGTGGTGGCGGGCGCGGGCGCGGACTTGCACCGAGCGCGTACGGCGAGCGGTTGAGGTCCTCGTGTAGGCCGTCGAGGACGTAGGTGAGGACTTCGCCAGCATCGTGCTGGGACGAGCCAACAAAGCGCGGTGCATGGTGATTGAGGACTTGCTTAAAGTGGCGCGGGGCGACAGCGGCGCCGGCGCCAGACCACAGCGTCTTGACGAGGTCGGCAAATGCGTACGCGAGCTTGCCCTTGGTCCCATGCGGGTTGACCGTGTTGATCGAGTCAGATAAGTTATCTGCAAGGAGCTGGTCGCGGAGCGCCGGCAAGTGCGCGAGGGTCTGGAGGACCGCATTCATGAAGCAAGTGTTGCCGAGGTTAGCCAGACCCATCAGACCCGGAGGCACCGGCGCGTTTGCCACCACGACGTCGTCCATGACTGACAGCTCGTCAAGCGGCGAGCTTTCTGTGAGATCGACGACTGCTGGCGCTGACTCGACAGAGGCGGCGAGCATGGTGTCAAGCAGCCAGACGCCATCGACCTCAAAGTCGAGGAACAGCGTGTCACCGCACTGAATGCCCGCGGCCGTGAGGGTGAGCGCCGGGTCGTCGATAAACGACGACGGGGCGCTGTTGCGGATGACCGCAATGCGTGCCGTGCCACCCTCTAGCCAGCACACAGCGGTGACCAGGTGGTGGATGGAGACTGCACGAGAGAAGGAGACGGTCCGCGCCATCAGCGGCTGCTGGACCGGGAGTGCGCCGAGCGCCGGGAGCCATCCCATGTCGCGGGCGCGAGTGGCGAGTTCGGGATCGGGGCCAAACGGCTCGGCCGGGGCGAGCAGATGCAACTTGAGCGGATAGATCTCGACTCTGCACGACTCGCCTGCAGCAATGACCGATCGCTTGATCTCCGGCCCACCGCCGCACCGCGAGTGGAAAAGACGGTAGACGTTGCCATGGAGGAGACGAAAGTGGCTGCCCTCGACGAGATCATCGACCAGCTCGCCGGTCTCATCGAGCAGCTCAGAGTTGTCGATGGCCGGGAGATCGGCAGTGGTGATGAGGTCTGAACCCAATCCCGCGCCTGAGCTGGAGTCCTGGCCAGAATCTGCTGACAGTGCCAATGCGGTCGCAGGCTTCGCCTTGGCTGCCTCGCTCAGCGCACTCAGCACGGCTGCATGCCATGCGACCGGGACGAGGTAGTACGACTCGCCAGGAGAGAGACTGTCTGGCGTGGG
Source organism: Thecamonas trahens ATCC 50062 (assembly GCF_000142905.1). Taxonomy (NCBI): domain Eukaryota; order Apusomonadida; family Apusomonadidae; genus Thecamonas; species Thecamonas trahens. Next base: position 315,866 of record NW_013657657.1, read on the forward strand.
CATAGCAGCTAAGGCTCTTGCCATGTCGGCCAGGTCCATGACTGGTGTGTGAGAGGAATGCAAAGTGTGGACGCGGACGCGGACGCGGGTGCGGACGCGGCGAGTCTGTGCGACATGGGCTTGACATGGAGGCCGGCAGCCCCCATCATCATGGATGAGGTTGGTGGGATTGGGTGCGCGAGGCCGTTTGTTAGAGAGGGAGGAAGAGGGAAAGGCAAGAACGGCTCGGCAACGGTCCAGAGAGGCTAGGCTAGGAGGGTGGGGGGCGTCAGTCTCGGCGAGTTGAGTTGGCGGAGGAACCCGGCGAGGAGGGGGTATCGTTGGCGGCGAGGACGGCAAAGATGGCCTTCTTGAACTTGCGCTTGTTGTTCATGCGCGACATGCGGTCCATGACGCCGTCGATGGCATCCGGGGCGTCGCCGGCAACCGAGGCGATCCAAGGGTGCTGCAGAGCCTCGACGGCGGAGAGGCGCTGGTCAGGGTCAACAACCAGCAGGTTGTTGACCAGATCTTTTGCCGAGTCGGAGATCGAGTCCCAGTACGGCGAGGGAAAGTCAAAACGGCCTTGCTGGATCTGCTCAAACAGCTCCGGCGTGTCCTCCGAGTAGAACGGCGGAAAGCCGCAGAGGAGGATATACATGATGACACCTGCGGACCAGAGGTCGACCTCGTCGGTGTACCCGTTGTACGACTGCGAGAGCACCTCAGGTGCGACGTACGACGGCGAGCCGCACGCGGTCTTGAGCGTGGTCTCGTGGCCGACGACCTTGGACAGCCCAAAGTCGGCGATCTTGACCACAGGCGTCACGCCCTCACTCTGCTTGGTGGCGCAGAGAACGTTTTCGGGCTTGAGGTCGCGGTGGACAATGTTGCGGGCATGCAGGTACTCGAGAGCCGAGAAGATCTGGGTCATGGTGACGGCGGCGTCGGCTTCGGAAAAGTGGCCGCGCTCGACGATCTGATCAAACAGCTCTCCGCCGGTGCACAGCTCGAGCACCATGTAGATGTGGTGCTTCGACTCGTAGCAGTCGTACATCTTGACACACGACTCATGGCTAACGTTACGGAGGACATCGACCTCAGTCTGGAGCATGACATGGTCCTTGTCCACCAGCGACTTCTTGGAGATGATCTTGACAGCGTACACGTTGCCCGACTCCCGATGCCTGCAGCGGCGGACGGTGGCGAACGTTCCACTAGCAAGGAGACACCCGTGACAATCGTGAGACACATAACCATTACAAAGGGAGATAAAAATCAAATGGTAGTGGTAGTACTGGTGGTGGTGGTAGTGGGTGGGGAGGGGGAGTAGGTGGGGGTGGGGGTGGGGCTGACACCGCCAGCCGTTTTTCAACCCTGGAGGGAGGAGGACATGGGCGGGAAGGAGAGGGGGGGGGGAGGGGAGGGAGAAGGGGGGAATGGGGAGGAAGAAGAGGAAGAGGGAGGGAGGGGGGGGGGGAGGGGGAGGGAGGGAGGAGGTAGGTAGGGAGGGAGGGAGGAGGGAGGAAGGGGGGGCGTTGGGGAGGAGGAGGGAGGGGAGGCAGGGTCGAGGCTGGGTGGAGCGGGAGAAAGAGGGGGGGAAAGGGGAATGGGGATGGGGATGGCGCTGAAGGGACATACCTTCCAATTTCACTGGCATCAATATGGTAGTCTGTCTTGATGTCTGTCTTTGCACCAGGGATAATGCGATGGTCTTTGTCCTTCTTCTTCTTACTCGACGACTCGTTCTTCTTCCGCAGTCGGCCTAGCATGCTGACAATGGTCGGTGCGTTGAGTAGCAATGACTCCCGTGTGATTGCTCTCCAAAGTCCATGGCCATTCAATCAAATCGTCAATCAAAGTCCTTCAATCCGAATTCATCCATGCCATTCGTTTGTTCCACTCGTGTTCACGGCAACTACCTCAGAACGCATCAACTGCTCATCGTCAGTATGGGTTGTGCCAGCCATGGGTTGATACATGCGTCACCGTGGGTCGGGAAACAGAAGATCGCGCTTCTACCTCCCTAGTGGTAGTATCCTACCCATACGATCGTCTCTACCCGAGCGGGCCTCCCTGGCCTCTCAAAGGGTTTGATGGAGATCGGGAGAGATGAGCGGGATGATGGTGATGGCTGGCATGTCGGGGAGGAGAATGGCGGCGGGTTTGTTGTGTGGACAATGGAGAAGGAGACAGAATCGAGCTAGACATCGGGCCTGATGTCAGCATCTCGAACGCCAGCGCCTTGCCAAGGTTCAAGCGACCCAGACCGCAACCGGCATGTCTCCCCCTCCTCATCCAAACACTCAATGTCGACACACTCCCTTCTCCCGCCACATTCCCCACCGCATCCTGCACCTCCCATCCCCTCATCATGGCCCCGATGGCCCATCTCACCATCTCATTTGCTCCAACAATTCCTGTATCGTAGGGCAACGATAAAATCCTCGTGTCACCCGCCGCCCGTCTGCAGGTCGCCCGCCGCCAAGGAGACGTAGGGCCAAGGCCCGCACAACTCACTCACGCCCCCCTCCTCCTCCCCCCCCCCCCTTTTCAAAGACAAAGACAGAAGTTATGTTGCGTGCAGGCGTGGGAGCAGGCGCAGGACTGGCGGTGGCCTGGGCAGTGTCGGGCACAGCGATGTGCGGAGAGGAGGCGACGACGACGAGCGAGGGTGTCGTCAAGGGAGAGCGGATTGTGGACTCCAAGCTGGCGGCCGAGTACGAAGTGGTGCCGGAGACACCCGGTCCGCTGCGGCCTGCACTTCGCGTCCTCCGCGAGCGAGTGCTGTCTAAGATCTGGCTTGTCCGCAACCACATCGAGGCCCTTCAGCAGCGGTATCACGAGCTCGACGCCGAGGCTGCCGACCGCATGGCCGCGGCCGAGGAGTTTGTCAAGCAGCGCGAGAGCCTCTTCCCTGGTGTCATTGTCATGGCTGCCGCCGGCGCTGCCGGGCTCTACCTCGGCCGCGGCCGCGGCATCGGCCTGCAGCTCGCTACCGGTCTGGTCGCTGCCGGCGCCGTCGGTGTCTACCACTACCCGGACACCATTGACGCCCACGTGGTGAGCCCGCTGCGCGAGGCCCTCGCCGGCACCAGCGGCAGCGCTGCGGCCGAAGGCTCGGACGCCAAGTAAACCTGGTTTTATCTGCGGAAGCTGTGCCGCCCACGTGGCGGCGGCGAGAACGATCGGCTGCCGAGCGAGCTGCCGAGCGAGGCGACCGGCGGCGCCGCCGAGAACCGCGTGTGCAGCGCCGACGAGGTCTCAAGCGAGCGCGCCGGCGAGCCAAGCGCAAGCGACGCCGTCCGCGAGAGGACCCGCGTGTCAAACGGCGGCGGGAGCGAAGATCGCGTCGGCCGGAACGCAGACCGCACATGCTGCCGCTCGACCTTGAGCGGATTCGCCCGCGTCGGCGAGCTGGTTCGCGTCGACCGCACTGGTGTCGACGAGATCTTGGACCGGATGACTGCGTCGCGCGACGGCGTCCGCACCGTGGCCGACGCAAACTTGGATGGGCGCCCGCCGTCGATGCCCGGCGAAAAGGCAAAGTGCTTGACCCGCTGCGACGGCCGCGACACGTCGGTCGCCTCGGCAAACGGCGAGTTGTACGTCCGGCTTGGCGAGACGCGGGCCCGGAACTGGCCCATCGAGCCTGCACCAAGCGCAGTCTTGGCCTGCATCGCCGCCAAGCTCGAGTTGGGCGCCGGCGAGAAGAGAAGCGACGTCGGCGTCACCGGCCGTCCGCTGCTCGCCGCCCCGTACGCTGCAGGGAACATAGACCGTGAGCGGGCTGGCGAGGTGGCGCGCAGCGGCGACCGGTGCGAGCTGCCGTGCGATGCTGAGAAGACAGACTCTGAGATTCGCCGTGGGGACGGCGGCCGCGGCGGCCGCGGTGGGCTCCGTGTCGCCAGCCGCACCCGTCCATTCTCGAGATGTGTCTCATTCAGCCGCGTCTCCTCGGCACCCAGCGACGATCGGTATGCGTCAAAAAACGACGGCTGAGACGGCGGATAGCCGGCATCGGGATCATCGTCGACTTCAAACTGCGCGTCAAGCTCCACCTCGTGTTCACCGTCGACCACTGCCGCTTCTGCCATCGCGGTCCGCGGCTGGAACAGCGACTCGCCCGACGACGCCGGCGCTAGGAACGGCTCGCCGCGCGGGTAGTCTTCCGATGTGTGGGTTACATCGGTTGCTGGCGCCGGCGTAGGTGGCTCGACCTCGACCTCGATCTGGTCCGGGTCGACCACTACCCACGAGCCTTCGTTTGAGACACCAGTCTCGTCGTCGTCCGAGCCCGGCTGAGCTGCGTCGAGGTCCGGCTCGGCCGAGTCGGCTCTCGACCCGTCGTCCCTGGTCCTAGAATTCCCGACGGGGCCATCGAGCGTGGCAGAACCGTCAGCCGCCTCATCACCGACGCCGGCGGCCGCCTGTGGATCGCCGCACAAGTACGCTGCGATGTCCTCCCACTCGGCGGTCCGCAGAGCCTCGGGAAGGGCAGTCAACGGGCACTCCTTGAGGCCAACCATCTCCAGTGTTGACATCATTCCCAGCTGTGGAGGAAGGTCCTCGAGCTGGTTGTTGCCCGAGAGACCAAGCGCATACAGGTTGGGTAGACCAAGCACCTGCAGCGGAACGGCGTCAAACGAGTTGCCCGCTAGGTTAAGCGTCCGCAGGCTCGACATCCGACCCAGGTCCTCCGGCAAAGCCGAGAGCCGGTTGCGCGAGAGATCGAGGCTGGTCAGCGCCGTGCAGGCGGCTAGACCCTCCGGCAGAGCAACCAACTTGTTGCTCGCCAAGTTGAGCGTCTTAAGCGCACTGCCGAGCTTGCCGGGGCCCATCACAGCCCGCAGTGGGCTCGGCAGCGTCATCAGCACGTTGTGCGAAAGATCGAGCCGAGTTATACCGGCGCACGGAGCAAGCGCAGCGGGAAACTCGCTCAGTCCGTTGTGATGAGCCATGACGACGCGCAGCGACGAGCCGCCGGCAAACGGCGCCTCGTCGACGCTCTTCAGCCGGTTGCCCGAAATGTCCAGGTGCTCGAGCTTGGGCAGAGCGGTGCAGAGCTTGGCCGGCAGCGCCTCGAGCACGTTGTCTGACACGTCCAGATGGACGATGGACTTGGACTTGAGCACCGGCTTGGGAACCTCGCGGAGCGCCGAGCTCTTGAGGATCACCACCGAGTCGCCCTTCTTCTTGGCCTCTTTCGCTGCCTTGGTTGCCGCCTTTATCTTGGCCTTTTCATCCTTGGTCGGCTTGGCCGACTTGCTCTTGCCCTTTCCCTTGCCCTTTCCCTTCCCTTTGTCCTTTGACTTGCCAGCTCCCATATGCTCGGCCAGTCGCTATCGCACCTTGCGGCTTCACTCTCCGCACCCGATCACCGCCGCGCTCTGTGGCTCAGAATCTCCCGAACAAGCGATACAACGACCAGTTCAGACTCACTGGCGTTGCTCTCCTGGAAATCTACACTATGTGGCTCAACTTTCCTTTTGACCTCGAGTGATGTGTGATGAGTACGAGTAGTTGCCGTGGCAGGCCCTGTGCCCGTATACGGCGGTGACGTGCCAGGCGCAGTTTGGCCCAACGGACAGCGAAATTTTCAATTCGGTTCGTCACCGCATTTGTCCGCACCGTCTACTGGGCCGCATCATGGCATCAACTCCCGGAACCAGCCCGGGAACCGGATCAAGACCGGATGAACTTCTTCTCTTGCCTTGTATGACCACGCGATAGTGTGAGGATGAGTCGCCGTATGCCCGCGTTTGTCCGTACCGTCTGCTGGATATGGCTGGCCGCATCATGGCATCAACTCCCGGAACCAGCCCGGGAACCGGATCAAGACCGGATGAACTTCCTCTCGTGCCTTGTATGACCACGCAATAGTGAGGATGAGTCGCCTTGTTCTCCATCCATGGCCACCGCGACGACATGGCGCTCTCCTGACAGCCAACAATTATTGTAACACATTGAATTTTATCGTTCTCACTCTCGATCACACGCATGGGCCGTGGGCCTGCGGGAAGGCAGCGGGTCGTGAGGCGAGCCAACAGGCTGCGGCACCTCGCTTCCAGGCTACGCGCAAGCTCGGGGGAAGAGCCGGCTTCAGCGTAGGCGTGACGGAGCCGAGACTGACGAGGCTGGTGGACGAGGCGGCGCGAGGGACAGCGACATGGCTCGAGGGGCAGGGATCGGAGGCGAGGGTGCCGGCCGGCGATATGTAAAGACGGCACACAAGGTTGGCTTTGCCTTTGGAGCGGTGCCGTCTGCGCTGACGGCGACGATCATCGGATTCTTTTTTGCCCCGTTCTTGCTCGAGACTGCCCTGCTCTCGCCGCAGCAGGTCGCTGCGATTCTGCTCATCGGTCGGTGCTGGGACGCCGTGACCGACCCGTCGGCGGGCTTCCTGGTGGCGCGGACGTCGAGCCGGTTTGGCCGGCTGCGGGTGTGGATCGCCGCTGCGATCTTTCCGGCAGCCATCTCGTATGGCCTGCTCTGGCTGACTCTTCCCGAATGGTCGCCGGCGGCGCGGTTTGCCTACTACACTGGCGTCTACTGCACCTACCAGATGCTGTTCACCGCGTACTATGTCCCGTACACCTCGCTCACTATGCAGATCTCGCCGATCTCGGCTGAACGTGACGCTGTGACTGCGGTCCGCATGATTGCCGAAATCCTGGCGGTCCTCATCGGCGTCGGCGGGCAGGGCTTCATGGTCGCCGACTCAGACGCTGCCGACGGGTACCGGCTCGCTGGTCTGGTGAACGGATGCTTGGCGGTAGTCTCTGGCCTCATTCTCCTCATCACCGTCCCGCAGCTTGGCGCGGCGTACGAGGTCACCGACGACCGGTGTGCCCACCTCTCACTCCTGGCCGGCCTCCGGGTCTCGATCTCGTTCAGGCCGTACTTTGTGCTGACCATGATCTTTCTCTGTGCGTGGATCTCGGTCCTCCTCGTCCAGACCAACATCCTGCTGTACATCAAGTATGCGCTCGACATTGAGGGCCACTTTCAGTTTATTCTCATCACTCTCCTGTTCACAGCCTCGGCTTCGATGCCGGTGTGGGCCTGGCTCTCAGGCCGGCGCGGGCGGAAGCCCACGTTTGTGGCGGGCGTCATTTGCTTTGCGCTCCCGCTCCTCTCGCTCTTCATCATGCCTGTCCGCCAACCGATCCCCATGTACTTTGTGGCTTCCATTGCAGGCGTCGGCTTTGGCGCAGCATACTACGTTCCGTGGTCGATGCTCCCGGACGTGCTCGACGAGTACGAGGTATGCCACGGCAGCCGCCACGACGCCGTCTTCTACTCGCTCTTTGTTTTTTGCAAAAGTTTGGCTCGGGCATCACCCTTGCGGCCTCTACTTACGTCCTCTCGCTTGGCGGCTACCGCAATCCGCCATCCAAGGCTGAGAAGGAGGCCTTTGGCTGGCCCGACGACGTGGACCAGCCGTCGTCGCTCGACTTGACCCTCCGCTGCCTCGTCTCGTTCGCGCCTGCTCTCTTTCTCTCAACATCGCTCATCTTTCTCTACATCTACCCTATTTCCGAGTCGCAGCGCAAGGCTAACAAGGCTGCCCTCCTCGCTGCCGCTGCAAATCGGCCTGTTGTCGCTCTTCGCGACGACGTCCCCCTCCTCTCCGGCCGCGGCGTGTGATCTCTGCTCATGTCGAGCGTGGTGACGAGTATACAGCTCTTGCACGTCGTGGAATCAGCGACTCTAGATCCACACATTGAACACAATTGTAGTCTTGACCATGATTGTACCTCACCCCGCCCTGCGAGTCTGGGCCTCACGGCCACCGCTCCTGCCGCTGCCGCCGCACCAAAGACAGAGCCATGTCGCACCAGCTCCAGCTGTGGCCGTGGCCAGCAGTAGACACACTCCAGTCCGTCATCACCCCACTCCCGACCCCATTGTCCATGTATGTAGCACGCACCACCTCTCGTTCACATCCCCACCCATGCCCGCCCCCACCATCCCCCCCATCCCCATCCCCATCACCGCCACCAAGCCCACCACGCCATCCATCCATCCTTCCCAACTCACTGCTCTCCTCACACACAGGGCAATGCACGACGAGGACGACCTGTGGGCAGGCCTGGGAGACGAGCTGGACAAGGACCTTGCAGAGGTGACTGCCGTGGAGGAAGAGCTGGTGCCAGAGGCGCTCGAGGCGCTGTTTGCGGGCAAGTCGCGGGTGGCGACGGCGCCAGGGAGTGAGGACGGCGACAAGGATGTTGTGGAGGCTGCGGGCGGAGAAGGAGATGGTGGCGACAACGAAGATCCGGCAGAAGAGTCGGGGCATGTTGTCGAGACGGCGTCGTTTGAGAGCTTGGGGGTGTGCAAGTGGCTGCGGTCATCGATGGCCGGGCTGGGCATCGAGGCGCCGACGCCTGTGCAGGTGGCGACGCTCCCGGCCGCCCTGGCCGGCTCGGACGTCATCGGCTCGGCGCCGACCGGGTCTGGCAAGACGCTTGCCTTTGCGCTGCCTATTCTGGATGCGCTCTCGCGGGATCTGTATGGGATCTTTGCGCTGGTGCTCACGCCGACGCGCGAGCTTGCGATGCAGATTGCGGAGCAGTTCCAGGTTGTGGGCAAGCCACTCGGAGTCCGTGTCACGACGGTGATCGGCGGGCTGGACATGATGACTCAGGCGCGGGAGCTCGCGAGCAAGCCGCACGTGGTCATTGCCACCCCGGGGCGGATGGCCGACCACGTGCTGTCGTCGGGCAACGTCTCGCTTCACAAGGTCAAGTTTCTGGTGCTGGACGAGGCGGATCGGCTGCTGGAGCCGTCGTTCTCAACCGCACTGAGCACCATCATGGACGCGGTGCCCGGGCGCGAGCAGCGGCAGACGCTGCTGTTCTCGGCCACGCTCACTCCGACCATCACCGACCTGATGGACAACGTTCTGGTCGACGCTGTCTTCTACGACGCATCCAAGGACAAGCCGGCGTTGCTCTTGCTGAGCGAGTCACCCAGGAGTACGTCTTCCTTCCGGCCAAGGTCAAGGAGGTGTACATGGTGCATCTGCTTCGTCAGCTGGCACCGCAGTCGGCCATGGTCTTTGTCGCCAAGTGCTGGACCGCCGAGCTCCTGTATGAGATGCTACTTCTCCTCGGCTTCCGCGCCGTGACTCTGCATGCGAGCATGACTCAGCCTCGGCGCCTAGCGGCGCTGGGCAAGTTCCGCGCCCGCACCGCAGACATCCTGGTGGCGACCGATGTCGCCGCCCGTGGTCTCGACATCCCCACCGTCGATCTGGTCGTCAACTTTGACATCTGCCGCAACCCAGCCGACTACGTCCATCGCATCGGGCGTACCGCTCGCGCCGGCCGCGCCGGCCTTGCCCTCTCGCTCATCTCGCAGTACGACGTCAAGCTCATCAAGCGTATCGAGGCTACAACCGCCATCCAGCTCTCCGAGCGCGAGGTCGACGAGGATGCTGCGCTGATGAACATCAACCGTGTCAGCACCGCCATGCGTGAAGCCAAGCTCATGTTGATGCGCCGCAACTTTCAGGCCGTCGACGATGCCCGCAAGAATGCTGCCTATCGCAGCAGCTCTGCTCGCGCCCGTGATGCCAAGAGCAAGAACAAGAACAAGAGCAAGAGCAAGGACACGGGCAAGGGCAAGAGCAGGGCCAAGGGCAAGGACAAGGGCGCGCCGAAGCGTAGGCGATCGCACGGCTCGGGGAGCAAGAGCGTGAGCCGCAAGAGAAAGAAGCACAAGTGAAATCAATGCTAGTAGTATGCTGCCGGGACAAGGCTGCTTTCTATATTGGCTGAAGCACGGCATGGCAGGGCAGCTCGCGCCCGATCCGAGGGTTGTCGATCTCTAGCCAGAGCATAGCGTCCGCTTCCAGGACTGCCGCTTGAGGAGGGTACGTAGTTGGGCAAAAAAGAAGAAAGAATGCGTTACTCGGTATTCCCGTGTGGTCCCCCACCACAGTACTAACCAAGCCTCATGCTGCTTGACTTCCGAGAGCGAGACGGGATCGGGTATTTTCAGCATAGGATGAACGCATTCGATGTCGGAGAGTGTGCGTGACACTCATGTGGTGGAGGGTGAGGGTGGAGGGCGGCCGTAAAATGGGTTTGGATAATTATGTCCAGCCTCTCTCGTCGCTACTTTTGCACGTCCTCGTGGAGACAGCAGTTTCAACGCCAAGGGGGGAAGGGGGGGGGGGGGGGGGGGGGGGGGGGGTCTTGTATGGTTTACAGCTCATCGCGATCATCGGCAGGCTCAGCAGCGTGTTCGGCAGCGTCAGCACCAGCATCAGCAGCATCAGCGTCAGCAGAACCGGCATCGGCATCGGCACCGGCATCCTTGTCGGCGTCGGCGCCAGCATCAGTCGCATCAGCGTCGGCAGCCTTGGTCGGCTTCGCGGCCTTTTTGACGACGACAGCGCGGCGGACGTAGATAAACCACGAATACGTGCCGGTAGCACCTTGCGGATCCTTAACCACAAGGTCGACAGGGTGGTGGCCCAGCGCGTCGGGCTCGCCAGAGAGAACGGCAGTGCCGTTGCCAAACGACTCGAGCGAGGCCCAGGTCGGAAGGGTGGTGGCGTCGACGGCGAGGTCGGCGGCGTCATCGTCGACGTCGGTGACGTTGAAAACGTAGGTGTACGTGTCGTTGAGGCGAGCTTCGTTGGAGGGCTTGGTGGTGAAGACCGGCGGATCGTTCTCCTCAGGCGTGTCCTCGGGCACGGGCTGGGCCGGCGGAACCGGCTTGGGCTTGCGGTACGAAGTCGGCATGGGCTTGCGCGAGTACCAGGTCATCTTGCGGTTGATGGTATCGGCCTTGGCCTCGAGCGCCTTAGTGAGGAGAACCGGGTTGGCGGTGAGCTCGAGAGTGTCCTGCTCGGCACCAGTCTCGGCCAGCCAGTCAGCCGTCCGGTTGATCTGGGAGGCAAAGGCGGCGAGTTCATCACGGGTCACGCGCGGGTACTCGTGCTCGGCCTCGAGACGGGCGGTCTCGTTGGTGAACTTGAGGAGCTTGCGGCGGGCACGCGTGAGCAGGGTGGCGAGGGCATCGCGGGCGGCGGGCCGGGTCGCCATTTCGCGGGCACGCATGTGCATGTCGGCGGTTTCGGTCTTGAGCTCGGCGAGCTTGGCGGTGTAGACCTCGGTGGTCTCGTCCTCGCCCTCATCGTAGAGCCAGTCCGAGAGCTCGGAGAGCTTCTCCATGAGCGCATCACGCTCATCCTCGGTCGTCACCTCCTCAATGTCCTCGTCCCACAGCCGCTCTTTGGTGGCGTAGATGAAGGACTCGAGCGAGTTCTTGGCCTCGGCCTGGTCGCGCTTGGCCTTGTCGGCATCAAACATGGCCTGGAGGATGCGGCGCGAGTCGACAAAGTGCTCGGCCTCCATTGCCTGCATGTGGGCGCCCGCCACACGCTCAACCGACAGCGGGATCTTGACCATCTTGGTCGTGGGACCTGCAGGCTCGGCGGGCTCGGCGGCGCCGACATCGGCGTCGGCGTTGGCGTCGGCGTCGGCGTCGGCGTCGGCGTCGGCGTCGGCATCGGCGGCAGTGTCAACAGCAGCGTCAGCGTCGGCGCCGGCATCAGCGGCAGCCTCGGCCTCCACGGGCTCGGTAACGTTGACGTACAGTGTGGCCTTGGTCACAACCGGCATGCTTGACGCGTCGAGGTGGAACGAGACCTTGATGCGCGGAACAGTGCCATCGGTCATGGTGTCAGCGTGCGGGGCGGCAGCGTCGGCAATGCCCGAGACGCGGTAGGTGGCGATGGTGGAGAGCTCAGGCGCGTCAAGAGAGGTTGCATCCGAGTAGACGAGCGCAAAGTCAAAGTCGCTGTCGCGGACAAATGTCATGGCCTTCTTCGAGTCGAGCTTGTTGCCCTTGGGGAAGACCGTGACAGCGGTGGCTTCGCCAGACACGGCGTCGGCGTAGGCGACATCGATGGGGTGGAGGAGGCGGTCGACAAAGGCGATTTCCTTGACGCGGAACGACGACGAGAGGCGGGCGCCGTGGAAGGCGGCGCCGAGGACGGCGGCTTCGTCTGCGTTGACATTCTTCTCGAGCGAGTCGCGGCCCAGGAACTCCATCAGCAGCGACTGGATGCGCGGGATGCGCCCACCACCGCCGACCATAACAACCTCGTCGAGGTCAGCCGGCTCGAGGCCGAGTTCGGCGAGGACCGCCTGCAGCGGGAGGGTGACCCGGGCGAGCAGGTCTGTCGACGCCAGCTCAAAGTCGTCCCGGGTAATGTGGCCACGGTAGTCGGCGTCGCCCACAAGCGACTCGATCGAGGTGTACATTTCAGTGTTGGCCGAGAGCACCTCCTTGACCTTGGCGGCGTAAAGGTCGAGCTTGGCCATGGCGCGAGCCTTGGTGCGGACGTCAAAGTCGACGGCGTCGTTAAACTGGTCCGCCATGATCTGGACAAGGCGAGCGTCAAAGTCGCGGCCGCCGAGGCGGCGGTCGTAGGCGACGGCGCGGACGTCAAAAGCGGTCACAGTCTTGTTCTTCTTGTTCTTGTATCCGTACTTGACGGTCTTGCCGTAAAAGTCGACGACGGTAGCAACGGTGGCTCCGGCACCCATGTCGTAAAAGGCAACACGCTTCGGCGCGTCGGCAGTCTCGTTAAACGTGCGTCCGAGCGCGTAGTTGAGCGCGACCGCAGTGTTGTCGTTGAGGAGCGAGCGAACCCGGAGGTTGGCCAGCTTTGCGGCGTCAAGCACGGCCTGGCGCTCCACGGCGGTGTAGAAAGGCGGAACAGTGATGACCGCATTCTTGATGTTGACTTCGGCAAAGTCCGACGCCGTGCCCGCGAGATAGCGCAGGACGAGCGCGGTAGCCTCCTCAACAGTGAGCGACGTCTCCGAGCCGGGCTGCGGAGCGTAGCCGATTCCGCCGCGGCCATCGCGGGCCTCGACGACCTCGAGCACCGTGTTGAGATCCTTAGCGTGCTCGACAAGCGGTGACGAGATTGGATGGCCAAGCAGCTGCTGCATGGCCCGGATGCCGCCGTGCTTGGGCGAGCGGGTGGCAAGCTTGAGCGCAGGGCTGCCGACCATAACCTCATCCTCGTAGAACGCCACATTGGTCGGCGTCTTGCGCCGGGACTCGACATTGAGTACAACCTCCATCGGCACGCCCGGCTTGACCAGCGCAACCTTGGTGTTGAGCGAGCCAAGATCAATGCCGATGACGTTGGCCTGGACCATGCTCGCTGCCAGACACTGCCCGCACACCGGTCCGTTCGCCCACGTGAGTTCCTCTCGCCATAGAGCCCCCACACCCACAACCAAGCAGCGATACAGGTGCAAGCTGCAAGTCCGACGAAGCTTGGGCTCATTGGCGCCCTCGATGGCTGCAGCCAAGTCGACAGCGAGCACGACAGCGGGTCTCCGCTGTGGGGAACTAGGTGCTCAGGATCGATTCATGAAGTCAGCACTGGCTGGGTCCGGGCAGCCGCGAGGGAAGGCAAGGCGACCCATAGTGACGAGAGAGGCAGTTGGAAGGGAAGTGGAGAGGGGAGAGGGGGGAAGAGGGGGAGAAGGATGATATGGGCGAGAGAGTAAGGAAGCGTGGGAGAAAGGGTAGCCCAGCGCCACGTACCAGAGCCAGTCCGGCGAGGATGGCGAGCGTCGCAAGTTTCATGACGCTTGGACTTGACAGACGGTGAGAGTGGAGTGGCGCGGCGAGCCGATGGCTGGGCCTGGGCAAGCTGGTACCTGCTCGGCCGAGGTGCGGAGAGCTTGAGGGGGGATGGAGGCTTGGATTGGTTCATTTGATGAGGAGTGCATTTCTCAAGGGAATGAGGGTGATGAAGGTCTCATCGTTTGGTCGCATCCGCATGGGTGGGGGGAGGGGTGGAACGGGGGAGGGGGGGGGCGGTCGACAGCAGTGTCGAGCTCGCGGCGGTGGCAAGACGTGTGCAGCCTTGGCGGACAGGAAAAGACGAGGGAGAGGGAGAGGAAGGGGAGGTTAGCGATCGAGGGAGCGGCCAGATCGCATGATGCGGACAAAGGCGTCCTTGTCGACAAAGAGGTTGTGGATCGAGTCTGCGGGCTGGCGGCCTGCGGCAGCCTGGGCCTGGGTCATCATCAGCACCAGCTGGTCATCGGAGAGATCCTCGCCGAGCTCGTGAACAATGGCGCGGAGGTTGTCAAGCGTGAGAACGCCCGAGCCATCTGTGTCGAGGAGGGCAAAGCCCTTGGTCAACAGCGAGTCGTTGACGTCCTCGGCGAGCTTGTAGGCCATGAGATCGACAAAGTCGTCTGCAGTGAGGCCAAGAGGGGCATCAAGCGATGAGCCATTGTACTTGTTAAGAATGAACCGAGCCTCGTCTGGGTACGGCGGAAAGCCGAGCGCCTGCAGCGCCACATGCAGGTCAGCCTCGGACATGCGCGGCTCGCCGCCGCTGACAATGTCCTCATCAGTGACAAAGAGGGCAAAGGCTTCACGGACCTCAGCCTCTTGCTCGGCCGTGAGGCCCAAGTCGGGCGTGTCCATATTTGACATGGTACACCTGGAAGAGGTGAAGAGAGTGAGGTGGAGTGGCGGGGGGGGGGCGGGTGCAGGGGGTGGGCGGCATAGGCGCGGTCCCTGGCGCTGGGAGTGTGTGTGTTGGCAGGCGGGAGGCGGGAACGGGGACAGGGACTTGGGGGGGGGGGGTAGAGGGGGGAGGGATGGCATGACGATGGGTGAGGCGATGGATGGATGGGGTGATAGATGGAAGGAAGGGGAGGAACAGTCTGCGATCATTGGCCACCATGGCCACCATCCACCAACGGGCGGCTGGAGGCGGGCTCGACTCGACCGAACGATGGAAGCAGTGACGGCAACAGCAACGAGCCGGCCAACCTTGCCTACCCACCACCATTTGACGCTGTCGGCAGAAGAGCTAGCGGGCCAGACCGGTCAAGTCGAGTAGCAGACAGTACATAGATTCACACACACACACACACACACGCACGCACACACACACACATACAGATAGAGATACTTAGTTATGGTACGTGGTGTTTGGAGTGTCGAGCACGGGTCAGGTCGGGTCGACAAGGTCGCGGGGGCGTATGGCCGACCGACGTGGCGATGGACGGCCAGGAGGGGGGAATTTTTGGACGCCGGGGACGAGTAGCAGAGGAGGTCAACAGAGCGGGAGAAAGAGAGGGAGGGAGGGGGGAGTGGTGCTGGGGGAGGGGGGGGGGGGGGGGGGGACTTATGAAAGGGTGGTGTATGGTGGAGCGTGTGCAGGTTGTGCTCTCGGCAGCGGTGTGCACCAAGCAGGGGCGGCCGCTTGTGGCGAGGCAGTTTGTGGCGATGTCGCGAGTGCGGGTGGAGGGCCTCCTGGCAGCGTTTCCCAAGCTTGTCAAGAGCGGAACGCAACACACGTATGTGGAGACCGAGTCTGTGCGGTATGTGTACCTGCCGCTGGACCAGCTGTACGTGCTGTGCGTGACGAACAAGGGATCGAACATCCTGGAGGATCTGTCAACGCTCCATCTCATCTCCAAGCTTGTGCCCGAGTACTGCGGCGGGACGTCCGAAGCTGCGGTTGCAGCGCGATCATTTGAGCTTGTGGCGGCTATCGACGAGGTGCTGACGATGGGCATCCGCGAAAAGGTGACCCTCTCACAGGTCAACACCTTTACCATTGCCAACTCGCATGAGGAGAAGATCTTCGACATGGTCCGCGAGAACCGCATTCGCGAGGTCAAGGGTATCACCGACCGCAAGATTGCAGAGATGGAAAAGGCCAAGAAGGACCGGCGGGCGTTTGGCGGTTCGGGGTCGGCGACGGGCTTTGGGTCGGGCTCGGGCATGGGCTCCAGCGGAGGCATGGGCTCCAGCATGGGGTCTACGCCCGGCGGCTTTGGGTCGGGCTCTGCAGGCGGGCATGGTGCGGGCAGCGCGTCGATGTCTCGGCCTGCGGCGCCGGCTGCAACGCCTGCACCTGCGCCTGCGTCGTCGAGCACGGGCATGAAGCTTGGCGGGCGCGGCGGCAAATCGTCGTCGCTGCTTGCGCAGATGAAGCAGGAGGGCGCGTACTCTGAGAGCGACGCGGTTGCGCCGCTGACGACGCTGGACGCGCCGGTCGACGACACGCCCAAGATGGGCGTGCATGTGGTGCTCGAGGAGACGGTGGCGCTAGTGATGGAGCGCGACGGCGGGGTGCAGTCAATGGAGATCAAGGGCTCAATCTCGCTGGTGGTCAACGACGCAGCGTCGGCACGGCTCCGGGTGGCCACTGACGTCTCACGGGCGGCAAAGTTCAAGTTTACCACCCACCCGCACATCAACAAGGCGCTCTTCTCCAAGCAGAACATGATCGGGCTGAAGGACCCGGCCAAGCCGTTCCCGACCTCGGGCACCCCGCTCCAGGTCCTGCGCTGGAAGCGGGTGTTCGACTCGGAGGATGACGTGCCGCTGGTGGTCACCTGCTGGCCGTCGTCGGACACGGTCTCGGTCCAGTACGAGCTGACCGACACTTCGCTCTCGCTCTCCAACGTCATGATCGCCATCCCCATCCCCGGCGGCTCCGCCCCTTCGGTCGAGCAGGCCTCGGGCTCGTACACCTTTACCGGCGACGCCCTCATTTGGTCGCTACCCATCATCGACGGCGACAACGCGTCGGACACGCTCGAGTTTTCGGCGGCCGGCCTTGCCGACGAGCTCTACTTTCCGGTCCACGTCGCTTTTACGGCCCCGGCTCCACTCTCGGGCGTGGCCATCACCGATGTCGTTGCCGCAGACTCGGGCGCCCCTCTCGGCCACTCGACCCAGGTTGAGGTCAAGACTGGCAACTACCAGATCATCGATGCGTAAACACCCTCCCTGTTTATGGACTCTTCGCCACCAAGTGTGGCCGCGCCGTCTGTAGCGCCTCGACGTAGGTGAGCTTGCACCCGTCGAGCACGTTGCGGTCGAGGAGCTTGACGCCCGAGTCGAGGTCGGGCGTGTTGGCAACGAGATCGAGCGGAACGACGTAGTGGTAAGGCTCCGAGTCAGCAAAGGCGAGCGTGGTGGCGTAGGCCGAGTGCGGAGTGGTGAGGGTGAACGGCGCCGCCGCCAGGGGCGGGCTCGGCACGCCGTCGGTGCCAACAACAACCGCACCCGACGCCGGGTTGTCTATAACCGACGCCAAGAGTGCCACAGCCGGTCCGCGAACTACAGTTCCGGGCCCAAGCGTCGAGTGCGAGACCACAAGCTTGTCGTCCACCACAAACTCGATGGCGTCGTCGGGCAGAGCCAGCGCCAGCGTGGATGAGGTGATCACCACGATGGCGTGCGGCGTGGCGAGGTCAATGCGGAGCGTACCGGAGCCGGACACGGTAGTGTCGACAAATACAACGCGGGCGCCGGACGAGCCGCCCGTGACAACCAGCGAAATATCCGGTTCGATGGTCGAGT
The DNA here is from genome assembly GCF_000142905.1 of Thecamonas trahens ATCC 50062. Lineage (NCBI taxonomy): Eukaryota > Apusomonadida > Apusomonadidae > Thecamonas > Thecamonas trahens. The sequence goes on from NW_013657657.1 coordinate 333,230, forward strand.
TGTAGGCGACAACGGCGGCGCTCGAATCGGACGGCGGAGCGAGGGAGGGCACGGAGTGGGCGGCGAGGCCTGCGATGCGGCGGCCGGCCGGGGTAACCGCGCGAGCGACGAGTGACTCGAGGTAGTACCGCGGCTCGCCCATGTCGCACACCATCGAGCCAGAGCCAAAGGTGGCGACACGGACGGTGCGAGCAGCGAGCCAGGCTGATGCGTCGCGGTGGATGATGGCGGCGTGGGCGGGCGGAAGGCGCGAGGCCGCCACAAAGTCGGCCGCAGGCTGGAACGGGGCGGCAAAGAGCGTGGCGTAAAAGCCAAAGGCATGGAGCTCGGCGACGTCGTCTTCGGTGAAGAGACTTGCCAGGTGGGTGATGCTGGTCTTGGCGAGGGCGGCAAACATGATGTTCTCCAAAATCTGGCCCGAGCCGCTGAGCTCGAGCAGCGCTGGAAGCGACGGCTTCTCCACAAAGTGGACCAGGGCCCCGGTGTCGTCGACAAGCAGGATGCCTTTGGACGAGAGGCGGGCGAGCTCGTGGGCTGCGGCGCGATAGGAAGCGATGGCCTCGGGTGCGTCCGGTGCAAGATCTGGGATGAGTGAGAGGAGGGCGGCAAGAGCGTGCGGGGTGTCGAGGCTCGCCCAGTCAGGGACGGCGGCGGGTGCGGTGGCGCGGAGGAGAGCCAGCGGCGAGGTCTGGTCCGACGAGACAAGCGGCGAGTGCGGGTGGGTAAATAGAACTACGTCCGCATCGGCAGCGGCGGGATCAGAGGCGAGCGGGCCGACCGGCAGCGGAACGGCGAGGGTGACGGCGGCGGGCAAGATGTCGTAGTCAGAGGCGGTGAGGAGGGCCCATCGCGCGGGCTCGCCGCCTGGAAGCAGCGGGGCGATGGCGTTGAGCGAGGCGAGAGACTCGATCCAGGCGAGCGAGCCAAGGAGCGGGAAGAGGCCCTGGTAGCCGTAGCGGAGAGTCAGGGCGTAGTTGCGCGACTTCTTGCCACCGTCGAGGATAAAGGCGAGCGGCGGTGAGGATGGGTCGGCCCACGCTGCGTGAGGCAAGACCGCGCGGAGCATGTGCAGGAGGCCGACAAGGTCGTGCTTGTACGCGGTGGGCGCCTCGGGCGAGAGGACAAGGTCGACAGCATCAGCGAGGCCGGCGGCAGCAAGGGCCGAGCGAACGGTGGTGGCGTAGAGGTCCGCCGCACCTGGGAGGAACTCCTTGAGGTTGGTGGCTGCAGTGAGAGCCGGCGAGGACGAGCCGGTGAGGCTCACGGTAGCCGCGAGCCGAGCGTCTGCGGCGGCAGCGAGCTCCATGTATGTTACTTAGTGCTAGGCGGAGACTCTGGGCCGAGGCTCAGCGAAAGGCCGAGAGGCGTGTACCGGCCCGACGGGCCGAGACCGCGGCCGTGGTCGTGGCCGAGGAAGACATGGAGAGCGACGAGCGGCTCGATGCAGGCCGATGGGCACCTGAGACCGGGGCCGAGGGGGGCGAGAAGGCGGCGAGGGTGAAGAGCGGCTGCGAGGGCGGACGGGTGGACGGCTTGGCCGATCCGGCAGCAAAGGCTGAGAGGGCGGCGGCGGTGGCCAGCGTGGTGGGCGATGACTGGACAAGGCAGAACGGTGAGGGCCCGCGGCGGGCAAGTGGGCGGGGAGCGTCGGGCTGGAGGCGTGGGACGGCGGCAAATGCGAGTGGCGGCGCGGTGGGCGCGCGGGCGGGGAGCGCCGCTGCGGACGCGCCCGAGTGGGGAGGCGGAGCGGGGAGCGACGATGGGCGCGGAATGAGGAGCGGCGGCGAGACTGAATGGTTGGCGGAAGCGGCCGAGGG
>NW_013657657.1:335453-338367 GCF_000142905.1 Thecamonas trahens ATCC 50062
GGTATGTCGGCGCGCGGGTGGGCGCGGCGCGGTCCAAAGGGTCAACACATTGCAGACGTATGATGTATGGGGTGACGGGGTCATTTGAGGGTTATCCTAATTCGATTCGGTTAGCAGGAGTTGCTTCTCGCGACGAAGACTGGGGTGGTGGCGGGGAATGGCAGAGTGTCAGGTCAAGGCGCGGCTCGGCGCTCAAAATGGGACATTCTCGCGCGAGCGGGAACGGGGGCGAGTGGGGATGGAGTAAAAAAAGGCCTGGCATGGAAGTGGTGAAAGTTATGAATGGGCGGGTTGCGGGGGGGGGGGGGGGGGGGGGGGGCAGAGGCGGGGCATGTCACGTGTCGCAGAGAGCAGGGGGGAGGGGGTGAGGTGGAGGCGGAGCAGTCGCACACTGCTCTTGAGGCTGCAAGAGTGGGAAGGGGGGGAGCAGCATGGGCAACGCATCGTCGTCTGGGGCGGCGAATGAGGACATGGTGTTCTCTGCCGAGTTCTCGGACAAGGGCCTGGGCATGGACAAGTTCGACTTTCTGCGGCCGATTGCTCACGGCGGCTTTGGCGAGGTCTTCCTCACCCGAGACCGGTCGACGGGCAAGGTGTACGCCATCAAGGTCATGGACAAGGCGCATGTGGTCAAGCACGGCATGGTGGACCAAGCCATGGCTGAGAAGGCCATTCAGCTACAGATTGGCGAGTCGCCGTTCATCGTCAACCTGCGAGCCGCGTTCCAGACTGCCGACAAGCTGTGCATCGGTAGGTGGGAGGTTGTGGAGGCGACGGGGTTGAGGGAGGGAAGGGAGGCTGACTCATGAATGGGATGATGAGGGGATACAGTCATGGACTATGTGTCGGGCGGCGATCTGTTCGAGCTGCTCAAGACGACGGGCCAGTTTGATGAAGCGCGGGCGAGGCTGTATGCGGCCGAGGTCTGCTGCGCGCTCGAGTACTTGCACTCGCGCAAGATCCTGTACCGCGATCTAAAGCTAGAGAACGTGCTGCTGGACGACTCGGGTCACATCCTGCTGTGCGACTTTGGACTCGCCAAGGAGCTGCGGCAGGACGCGGGAGCAGGGGTGTCTGCGGCGTCTGTGCTGGAGACTGTGTTTTGCGGGACGAAGGAGTACATGGCGCCGGAGATGCTTGGTCCCAAGTCTGCGTACGGGTTCGAAGTCGACTGGTGGGCATTTGGAGTCTTTCTCTACGCAATGGTGACCGGCAAGTACCCGTTCTACGCGCGGACGCTGCCCAAGCTGGAGACCAAGATCCTCAATGACGCAGTGTGGTTCCCGCCGCACATGAGCGCGGCGTGCCGGTCGCTCATCGAAGGCCTTCTAGCCAAGGATCCGAGCCAGCGGCTGGGTCTTGCGGGCATCAAAGCACATCCTTTCTTTGCTGACCTCGATTGGGAGCGGGTGGCGGCCAAAGAGTACGAACCGCTTTTCCTGCCCGAGATCGACGAGATGGTGATGGCGCTGCAGGCCGAGGCGGCGGCGGCAGCCGGGAGCGCCGCGGCAAGCAGTGGCGGCGAGACTGGGCCGAGCGACGAGGTGGCGTCGTGGGTTGTCAACTCGCCTTCGATGGCGTCGCTGGACTCGGACGACAATGCGCTGCGCGAGCGGCGCGCGCGCGAGACTGCACGGTCCGAGGCAGCCGTTCAAGAGTGCCGCAAGATCTTGCCCGACGAGCCGTTTATCGCGGGTTGGGTCATCATCTCGATCAACAAGTGGAACTTTGAGCAGACGCGGGTACTCCTCCTCACATCCAAGGCGATGTACCGAGTCAAGTACGACTTTAACTCGGGCTCGGCTGAGCGCGGATTTGACCATGCAGCGCGGACGCCGCTCTCAGACATCATGACGGTTCAGCGCGGGCGAATGCACGACTCGCGGTTCGCGTCGATCACCGACGCGCTCAACAAGCCGCCGACGCTCTACGCCATGCGGCTTGTGTCGTTGAGCGAGAACTTGCGGCGGACAACCAAGGCGCGTACGTTCTGCCCGTTCATGACGCCGACGGGTTCAGTCGAGGCCGACCTAGCGGAACAAGCCGAGCTCACCGACACCATCTTGGGCACGATCCTGGCGGCGCGCGAGAACCTGCTCGGCACCGCCGAAGCTGCGCTTATTCCCATCGAGGTCTCGCTCCACCGCGAGACGCTCTCGGCACCGCGGGTCAAGGACGTCGTCCAAGTCCGTGAGACGGCGGCTGCTGCGACTATGGGCCGCGTTGCGGCGTCGGCCGATGCGCCAACCCGGCTCCGCGAACTCGCTACTGTCCTTGCCGAAGTCAACTCGCAGATCGCCGACACCACCCAGCTCCTCGCGCAGCTCCACAATCAGCGCGACTCGATCAAGGCCGAGCTCGACGAGCTGCAGGAGGGACTTGGCAAGACTGCAGACGGGGAGGCGGTGCCTCCTGAGGTTGACGAGATTGAGGGATAAAGGAGAGTTGCTGCACCACCCTGTCACCTGCGAGCAAACGAGTATTTTGCCGTGTCCGTTTGTGAAGTGCCAATGAAGAAGAGGCCGAGCAATTGGACTCCGGGGGGGGGGGGCGACTGGGGCTCAGGCCGGGAAGGGCGTGAGAGCCACTTGTCCCCCGTCGCAGAGAGCCACAATGAGCGGCAAGCGGCGCAAGCCGACACGGTCGGAAATGCTGGCCATGAGCTCTGGAGGAGGAGGCGAGGAAGGAAGCGGTGGCGCGGGTGTGGCGGCTGGTGGCCAGGTCGGGTCTCCCGGCGGCAGGCCGTTGGTTGGCGGCTCGGTCGCAGCAAGCGCGGCTCCGGGGAGCGGGTACGGGCCTGGGGCCGGGGCGCTGGGCGCGGCTCCGCCGCCGATGGCTATGGCTCCTGCGCCTGGGACGGGCCCTCTGGCGGTGTCTTCACCGTACGGCCCGCCGGGCGGCCCGGGCTACGGCC
>NW_013657657.1:338617-351930 GCF_000142905.1 Thecamonas trahens ATCC 50062
GCTCGATGGCATGTATCCCGTGTACGAAGCGTCGCCGCGGGGGAGGCCAACGCGAGCCAAGAGTCCGGGGCGGGCGGCGCGGTGGAACCATCGGCGGGCGCAGCGGCCGCGGCCGCGGCGGCGGTGGTGGTGGTGGCGGTGGGCGGCGGCGGCGGCAGGCATCGGACGCATCGTTTGTAGGCACGCACGGGCTGCGGCTGCAGCAGGCTAACGATTCTAACTGGCCGCTGCGGACGCCGATGGATGTGGCGTCTGCGGCGTCAGGATCGCGCGGCGGGCCTCGGCCGCAGCGCGAGGAAAAGTTGCCGGCGTACGCGTCGCGCAAGGCGCGTGAGATCGAGTACAAGCCGTACTCGCTGTCAGACTACAAGCGGATTGCGGCGCCGACTAAGCTCGGCTCGCTCGGCCCAGACCTGGCCTCGCCGGAGCTGCAGGCCAAGCAGGAGCGGCGGCGGCGGATGCAGAGCTACGGGGCCAAGCTCAAGCAGATGCATCGGAGCCACATCCCTGCGCCGATTGTGCCCAAGGGCTCGGTCGAGCGGCGCGAAAAGGTGTCCAAGTCGGAGCGGGCGCGGCAATACTCCAAGACCATCCGCAAGCCGGCGCACCGCGGCGGGGCGCCGGCGCCGCACCGCGCCTCGGGCGTGGCCTACGCCGGAACCTCAGGCTTTGGCGGCACGTTTGGCCATGGAGTCGGTGCGGGCGCGCGCGGCGGCGGCTATGACCTGCAAACCTCGCAGTCTTCCAAGTACAACCGTGGCGCTGGCAACACGCCCATCGAGGCCATGGAGCTCAAGCACCGCATCGACTTGCAGCAGGTTGCGTCGATCCGCGAGTCGTACATGTGAGGAGGGCTAAAAGTAAGAAAAGGAAATCAGAGGCGGGAGCGAGACGGTGGAGCGGCGGCTTCGGCGAGCGCGGCCAGGACGTGGCCCGCGGCTGCCGCAGGCTCTTCCACCATCGGAAAGTGGGTGCAATCGTCAAGGACAGTGACCGACGAGGCGCCGAGGTGGGTGCCCACGGCTGCCGCCACTCCGGACGCGTAGGCGCGGGATCTTCCGCCGGCATACAGCGCCATAGCCGGGGGAAGGACGGGACGGGCGGCGGCAACAACCTCCCACAGGTGGCTGAAGCGGTAGCCGCGAAAGGTGGCGGCCTCGGCAAGTGGCGGGCAGGCAAGGGTGACGGCGTCGGGGCCGGCGGCCGGATCAGGTACCATGCCGCCGTCGAGGTAGGCGTCGACAGCGGCGGGCGTCCAGGTGGCAAACATGCCGTGGCCAGTGTACGCGGACGCGGCGGCGGCTCGCGAGGGAAAGTCCGCCCGGCGGCGAGCGGCGCCGGTAGCCATCACGTGCGAGGCGACGTGGCCGGCGCTGGGCGGGAAGACGATGGGCTCGTAGGCGACGATAGCATCAAAGACGCCCGGGCGGAGGATGGCGGCCATGAGCAGCGTCGTTGCGCCCATCGAGTGACCTACCGCGATGCGAAGGCCGCTTGACTCGGGCCTGGGCGCGCCTTGGCCGGCCACATCGATGTCGTCGTCGAGCGCATCGATGACCGCAAGCGCGTCGTGGGCTAGGCCCCACCAGTCGAGCGGCTCGTAGGCCTTGCCGGCAGCATCCGCGCCGACGTCCCCGTCGAGAGAGCCAAGCCGCGAGCCGCCGTGCCACGCATGGTCCCATGCCACAAGGCGCAGCCGGGCGGCTGCGCCCGCTGTCTCTGTCCATTCTCCTCCCGTCGCCTCCTCAAGGCCGGCCCATAGAGGGAGCCACGTCTCCTTGCACAGCCCGGTCCCGTGGGCAAAGACCAGAGTGTGGGCCGGGCCTGGGCGCGAGGTGCCGATGGTGGCAGTCATGGCTGCGAGAGTGACATCAGCAAGTGCTGCCGACGGCACGATGAACGGCGTCGCGGCGGTGCGGAGCATGTGACGGGCGAGTTGGGTGGGCGGAGTTGGGCAGCGGGCGCTCGACCCCGGTCGTGGCGCCGGCAACGAGCGACGGGGGTTTTTTGCGCTGTCCAAAGACGTTCCATGCCGATTCTCGCCTGGCGGAGTCGCACTTTGGGGGGGGTTCCACGGCGGCACACAGGGCCGGAGGGGGGCGGGGGGGACGACCGAGGAGTGGAGGCACTCGACGCGTGGGATTGCGTTGCAAAGCGGAGACAGACGCAGACGACAGGAGAGCTAGCAGGCACAGCCGAGGGCGTGTGTGGCTTGTGCAGGCGTCGGCATGGGCTGCGGAAGCTCGAGGGCGGACCAGGGCAAAAACGGACGGGGTGGGAGTGGGAACTTGGTTCGGGCTAGCAGGCGGGGCGGGAAGAGCGACCGTGGCGGGCTAACGCCATTGCGGGAGGTGCGTGCTGAGCGTGAGGCGTCACTTGCGCAGCTGGACCTGGCGTCGCTTCCGGGCCTGGCGGCGTGGCGGGCGCTGGCGACGCTGGGCGAGGGTTGTGTCGAACGAGGCGACGGCAGAGCAACGGCTATGTCTGTCTTTGCGCCGGTTGTGCGGGTGGCGGCAATGCGAGGCGATGACCCAAGCGCTAAGCTGCGGGTGGTGGGCCTCCAAGCAAATCAACAATGCAAGGGCCGCTCGCGGAGCAAGTGCAAGAAGAACGAGGTAGAGCTGGTGTTTGAGCCGTCGGAGCTGCGGTACTTCTCGGCCGCGATGATGGAGACTGTGATGGACGCGGTCTCGAGCGGCGAGCTCTCGCTCTTTGACATCCTGGACGACGCGCTTGTCATCCGCATCCTGTGGTATCTGCCGCTGGCCGACTTTTGCCACGCAGCGCAAGTAAGCTTGCGGCTAAACTTGCTGACGTATGACGCCGAGCTGTCGACGCTCTGGATGGTGCGGACGCTGGCGACGTCGCGGATTCGCGACTCGTCGCTGACACGGCTGGCAGCGCGCTCAGTCTCTTGTATTCTCTCGCTTGACCTCTCCAACTGCCAGCTGGTGACCGACTGCGGTCTGCGAGCCATTCTCGAGGTGAATCCGCTGATGGAGGACATCTCGCTGGCCAACTGCACCGGCATCACGCGAGCCGGCCTCATGGCGGTGGCGGAGCTCGGGACCTCGCTTCAGCGAGCAGTCATGCCCGTGACCAAGGCGCGGTCGCACGCCGAGTCGTATAGCGATATTATCGAGGTTATGGCGGCCAACGCGACCGAGCTCGTCGAGCTGGACATTGACGGCTGGGTCGTCAGCGCCAACGCGCTGGCATGCCTGCTTAAGCAGTGCAGCTCGCTCGAGCGGTTGACGGTCTCACTCCGGTCTATACCGGGCGAGTCAATTGTTGACGACGTAGGCTTTATGCAGGTCTGCCAGTACGCGCACAACATCAAGGGCCTTGTCCTCAACTACCCGGTCGAGCTCAATTCGTCTTCGCTCACGGCGCTACTAGCGCACATGGGCTCACTCACGGCGCTCAACATTGCACATGCCTCGTTTCCGCGGCTCGCTCTCGCGCCTGGCATGGCGCCTGTCCTCCGGGTCATTCATCTCAACGATGTAGCCATTGACGACGCAGGCCTTGCTTCGCTGATTGCGTCGACGCCGTCGCTCTACCACTTTGAGCTCCGGTTTTGTGCGCACCTCACCGACACCTTTCTCTCATCGCCGCTCCCGCCGTCGCTTCAGACTCTGGTCCTCACCTCGTGTCCGATCTCGGACCGCGGCGTCGGGTTTGTGGCCCGGCAGCTGGAGCGGCTGCCGCGGCTGCTCTGCCTCGACCTCTCACACACCAACATCTCGGAGCAGTCGCTCTCCACACTCCTTGGCATCGGCAAGAGCGTGCCTTACATTGGCATCGCCGACTGCGCAGCCATCCAGGCTAACTCGATCATCGAGTTCTACATGCGGCGGCACAAGCAGCTCAAAAAGTACGAGGCGGCCTTCCTTGAGGTCATCGCCCGCGCCGAGCCGCCGTCGCGGTTCCATCTTCCGTCGGGCGAGCCGCGCCCACTCTTTGCCTCGCCGAGCATGGCAGGCATGTCAGGTGGCCCGTCCGGCTGCCGTGCCAAGCCCACCATTTCATCGCGACTCGTCGAGAGTCACGTCCGCGGCATGCATGCCTCGCTCTCGGGCACTCGGTAGCCAGCCAGAACCGCAGCCGTTTGCACTTGTCGCCGCGCCATGGGAAGTAGAGGCATGGACACGGTAAGTGCACGAGTGAAGCGTCAGGCGCGGCCCTTGTATAGGAGTGGGGGCTGGGGGGCTGGGGAGGAGGGGGGAGCATGAGCTTTGGGCGGGATGTCTCACATTGGCATTGGTGTGGGGGGCGCGACGGGCACCAACTCGGGGATGGGGCGTGGACGACGGGGCGTGGGGCTGCGGGCATGGGGTTTGTGGTGTGCGGCGGCGACGGTGGTGGTGGTGCTGGTGGTCGCGCTACAGGTGTCGATGGCGTCGGCGGACTTTGTGTTCCGGCCGCCGCCCGGGCTGGGGAGCAAGCGGGCGAGCGCTGCAAGCGCAGTGTTCACGCTCGTGTCGACGATTGTGGGCGGCGGATCGCTCTCGCTCCCGTTTGCGTTTGCTAAGCTCGGGCTTGCCGAGGCGGCTGGCCTCCTTATTGTCATCGCGGTGGCGTCTGATCTCGGGGCGTCGCTGCTGGTGTCTGCGGCGAGGCGGTCTGGTGGATGCACGTACGAGCAGGTGGCATACAAGGCGTACGGGCGGCCTGCGCAGCTAGTGACGGTGGTGTTGCTTGTGGTGCTGACGTATCTCTGCTGCGTGGCGTACATCATTCTCATGGGCGACTTTGCGGTCCCGCTTCTGGAGGTGTACGTGGTGCGGGGCACGAACCTTTCGGGGCTGGGCCGTGCGCTAGCAATGGGCGGGGCGATGGTCCTTGTCTCGCCGCTCTGTTTTCTGCGTAAGCTCACAGCGCTGCGGTTCACGTCTGCGATGTCGATGACGTCGATGCTCTTCCTCACGTGCGTCATTGTGGCCAAGGCTGTGATCCACGCGCGGAGCGTGGGCCTTGCGACGATGTGGCGGCCGGTGGCGTACACGTCGTCGTTTGCTGACACGCTCTACGGCTTTCCGCTCATTTCTGTGGCGTTTCTCGTCCACTTTAACGTCTTGCCTGTCCACACTGAGCTGACGGCGACGGAGCCTGCGCTGCAGCGGATCCGCAACGTCATCCACGTGACGGTGGGCATTTGCTCGACGCTGTATGTGGTCATCGGCGTCGCCGGGTACGCCACCTTTGGTACTGCTGTTGATGGTGACGTCCTGAAGAACTACGGGCGCGACGACCACCTGGTCAATGCCGGGCGGTTCGCGCTCCTAGCGACGCTCCTCTGCAACTTTCCTCTCCTTTGCATCCCGTGCCGCATCTCGCTCGACCGGCTGGTCCTCCTCGCACGCGACGCGTGGTGCCTGCCTGCACCGCATGGCCAGAGCATTGCCGGCCACCTGACCCCGCCCGAGAAGCAGCCACTGCTGGCGCAACCGGACGTGAACAGCGGTGAGGGAGGCGAGCCAAGCCGGTGGGCGCTGGCTCGCGAAGATCCTCGTGACGCGCTCAAGCTGGCGGGCACGCCCGACACCTCGCGGTGGGACGACGAGCACCCACCGAGCCCCGAGTCAGTCATGGTCGAGCGGCTCCGCGTCGTCGAAAGGGCTGCGCGCGATAAGTACGCCCGGCTCCGGCAGAGCATCGAGACGGTGCTTATCATCGCCAGCTCACTCGCGTTTGCCATTGCCGTCCCTTCGGTCGTCATTGTGTGGTCGTTCATGGGCTCGACCATCTCCATGCTCATCGCTTTTGTCCTCCCTGCCCTCTACTACCTCAAGATCCGGGCGGCGCGGTCGACCAATCCGCGGCGTGTGGCCGCCGTCGGACTCCTCTGCTTTGGCATGATCATGCTTGTGGCGTGCACGTACCAGAGTGTGCGCACCACTGTGGAGCAGGAGTCGTAGCTTGTGGGTAAAGCGTACCAGTGAACCCGAGTGTGGGAAGGGTTGAGGGGCGGTGAGGGGCCGCAAGACAGCGCTCGTCACTCGTCTTGACTCTGACACAATGCTGCGTTCGCTGGCGCGAGTGGGTGCGAGCGCGCGCCACAGCTGGGTCAAAGGCATGCTGGGCATGCAGGGCATGGGAGGCATGGGAGGCATGTCTGGGGCACGGTGTGTACAGTGTGCGGTGCCTGCGGCCAAGAGCACGCTGACCGAGTAGGTTATGGGGGATGGGGGGAGGGGGGGGGGAGGCGACAGAGAGAGAGAGAGGACGCAGCCAGGCTCACGGCAGCGAGGGATGGGAGACAACCGACAGGATGGAGGTGCTGGACATGACGGTGAAGCAACTGAGGGAGGCACTGAAGGAGCGCGGGGTGACGCCGGGCTCAGCCAAGCGCAAGGCGCAGCTGCAGGACCTGCTGCTGGCCAACGCGGACAAGGCGGTGGCCAAGCCGGCGGCAACAACGGCTGCGTCGCCGCTCAACTCGCTGACGGTGCTGCAGCTGCGAGAGCGGTTGCGTGAGAAGGGCGTCGCGTACACGTCCAAGCTCAAGAAAAAGGAGCTGGTGGCGTTGCTGGCGGCGGCGCCGGCCGAGCCGGCCGCGGAGACGATGACGAGCGGAAAGGCCGCCGGCAAGGCCGCGTCTGCGGCTGGAGGGCGGGCAACAGAGAGACCGTCGAGTGGAGCGAGTAAGGCTAGCAAGAGCAGCGGCAAGGCTGGCAAGGCGGTGGTGATGGCGAGCGGGAGCAGTGGCAGCGCTGGTGCACGCGGGGCAGGCAAGAGCAAGTCGGCGCCGGCGGTGGCGGTGGTCATGCCGCGTGCCGGCGGTGCGGTGCGAGCGCCGTTGGCGATGAAGCTCGGGCAGACGGCACATGTCATGGACGTGGCTCAGTGGCCGCAGTGGCTCAAGACAGAGGCCGGACGGGCGGCGAGCCTGCCTGTCCTCTCGTCGCTGGTGGCGATGGGCACCTTCCCGGAGCTTGGCTGGCGGGTTCTCTACGCGTCGGGCCTTACTTGGTTTGGCTCACGGTTCACCAGCTTCAAGGCGCTCGAAAAGTTTGGTCACGCTTCGCTCGGCCTTCAGCTGAGCACGATGATCGGGCTGCACCCTGACATTGCGGCAGGCATGCTCTCGCTGCAGGCCGACGCCACGCTGCTAGGCCTGGGCGCAGCCGGAGCCATGGCGGCGGCGCGGACAGTGCGGCGCGGTCGCGGCCTGCCGACCGGCTTTGAGCGGGCCGAGGTGCTGAGCGGAGCCGATGTGACGCTGCGCGGCGTGGTCGACGGCACGCCCGTCGGTGCGCTCGTCAATGCACTGCACGCCTCGACCGAGGTCGGTCGCGCCGGAGCCACCGTTCCCTGGGGCGTCTTTGAGCTCGGGTATAAGCTCCGCGGCCCGCAGCAGGTCTCGCGAGTCAGCAGCCGTGGTGTCGAGCAAAAGGCGCACGAGGCCGCTGTCGAGCTTGTCGCCGACTACCACGTCCAGGACGTGCGGACGGGCGAGGTCCAGAAGGTCCGGCTCGAGCCGCGGTCTGTGGCGCTGGCCGCCGCCGCCGATGGTGGCCTCTTTGACGCGCCGACGCCGAGCTACGACGTCGACGAGCTTGTTGAAGCCATTGAATCGGGTCTCGATGGCTCGGCCAAGCACGTCCGCATTCCTGAGGCTCTCGGCCCACTCCTCGACACGGAATTGTGGGCCGCGACGCCGGACGCCGCCATCCCGGCCGTTGTCTCGGACGCCGACCGCCGCACCGTCGAGTTTGCCGCGGACCGCCTCAAGCAGGCCCAGTACCTGCCGACGTTCCACACCGCGAGTTCCAACTCGGCCGGCCTCTGGTCCAACGTTCGCATCATGCGCGACTCGGTCGAGTACACTGCCGTCTGAGAAACACAGTCCATCGTTTAGCTTTGTCTGCCCAACACTCGGACCCAACTTGGGCGGGGAGGCCGCCGCGCCAACAATGAATCAGGCGCAAAGCTGGATGGTGCTTGACGGAGGGCACAAGTGGCTGGGGGGGTCGATGCTGAGCAAGTGGAGGCGATGGAGGGGGTAGATGTGGGCTCCGACAGACAACTTGAACAGGCGACCCCGTGGCCAGATTGGGGCCAAAAACGGCTGTAGCTAGTCTTACAATCTCAGCTATAAACATATATAAATATATAACTGTAAAAATACATTTATATGTATCACAGTGATTTTTTTGTAATTATGTGCAGTAATACAGTGTGCATTATATAAAACTAATATTTTTGGCTGTTTGGGGCTGATACCTTTAGGTTTTTCGCATATTTTTGTAACACACCAGGATCGAAAGAAATCGGGCACGCGTCGCCTTCTTAGCCTGGTGCGAGCCTACTAGGCTCCCAACAGCGCCTTCATCAAACATGACTCTCGCCCTTAGTTCTACCATTATGCAATGTACTCCCTGCAGCTGTCATCGCACCCGGATGCCGGCCGCTACCGTAGCGTAAATGTCGAACATTTATGTTCGTGGCAACGTCAGGCGATGTCACACCTACCTGGCACGACCGGGCCAATGACGCAAGCGCAGACTGGCAGTAGGCAACCCGCACACGCTCACACATAGCTCTCTCAAGACAACGACCTGACCATGGCTACAGCAACGATCTCGCGTTTAGTACAACGGCTCCGCAGTGCGCCACAGGAGCATCCGTTTGGGTTCGGCGTGGTCTTCTCGACAGCCAAGACGTCTGCGGCCGACGCATTGGTCCAGGTGGTGGTTGAGCAGCGCGAGGCGTTTGACTGGCGGCGCAACCTCGGGTTTGCCGCCTTTGGCTGCCTCTATCTCGGCGGACTGCAGTATGCGATGTTTGTGCCGATGTTCCGGCGGCTCTTTCCGTACACCGACGAGTTCCTGGCCAAGCCGCTGCGGCTGCGGCTGGCGGACACGCGCGGATGGAAGGTGGTCGGCCAGCAGGTGTTTGTGGAGCAAGCGCTCATCAACCCATACCTCTACTTTCCGGCCTTTTATGCGTGCAAGAGCCTGGTCGCCGGCGAGCCGCTGGCCGAGGCGCGAGCGCGGTACATAGCCAACTTCCGTAACGACGTGCTCGCGTGCTGGGCCATCGGCCTCCCGGCCTCGACCATCAACTACACGCTGCTCCCGTTTTGGCTCCGGGTCCCGTACATTGCCTGCATCTCATTCTTCTGGACTGCCGTCCTGAGTCTGATGCGCGGCTCCGAGGGCTCGTCGGCCAAGGACGACAGCGGCGCCGAGGCGGCGGAGGCCGGCGATTCGGTCGTCGCTGCGGTCTGTCTCCCTGCTAGTGGCGGAGCGCGACTTGGACTCGGCGCGCTCACGGCAAAGCAAGTCTGGCGGGTGACGGCCGCGGTCGATGCGCACCAGGACGTGGTAGCGCGGACTCAGGTGGAGGCGGTGCAGGGCTCGCGTGAGGTAGTGGCTGTGATGGCAGTCGAGGTGGCGAGCGATGCGCGGGCTGAGCGCCTGGCAGGGTTAGTGAGAGCTCTGGCGGCGGCAGTGGAAAGCTGAGAGCGCTACTGCATGGCAGAGGGGCCGGCAGCGCCGCTGTCGGCAGCGAGTGCACGGCGCTGGATCTCGCGCTGGTTGACAAGGAGGTGGCGGGCGCGTTTGGTCCCGCGCGACTGGTTCTGCTGGATGCGGCGCTTGCGCTCGGCCTTGCGCCCCTCCTGGGTGGTGGGCTTCTCGTAGGCGAGGATAAGCGAGCGGATAGTGACGACGTCGTCGCCTTCGAGCGACTCGTCGTAGACGTCCGAGACGGTGGCGGTCATGCCCGGCTCGAGCGGGGCGACCTTGACCATGGTGATGAGGCGGCGGCGGAAGCAATACGAGATAAACTGCTCCGAGTTGGCGACAACCTCAAAGGCTGGATGTGACGGGACGTGGCTCGAGTCATAGTTGTACGAGGTGGGGAGCCAAAAGACAAGACGGCCTCCGACGACGAGGGCACGGGCGGCAAAGTCGAGCATGTCGATGACAATGTCTTTGGAGGTATAGAGAATGCGCTGGACAATGTGATCGTCTTTGAGCTCATCGGGGATGACGACTGGCTTGGAGGTGTCCTTGGCGCCAACCTTACGGGCGCCCTCGCGGATGCCGTACGGCGGATCGGCGACGACAGCGTCGAGGAACGGGCGGCCGGAGCGGAAGTTGACTTGGGCGTTGTCGGCGCGGAAGACGTCAACAAGGAGCTGGGAAGTGCCGTACTGGTCAAAGTTGGAGAACAAATCGCGCTTGACAATGTGTTTGTCGGCGTAGCGGTTGACCTCGCCACGGATGGTGCGGCCGCAGAGGTCCGAACCCATGACGTGGGCGCCAAAGGCGGCGAGCGGGACAAGGAGCGAGCCGGTGCCGACAAACGGGTCGAACATGAGGGTGTTCTCGCGGGCAAGGGCCTGGTTGGCCATGATGAGCGCAAGCTCGGCATTCATCGACGTTGTTCCGAGGTACACGCGCTTCTTCAGATCGTAGCTGTGGACGAGCTCGCGGGCCGAGTTGGAGACCTTGCGGCCGACGTGGGCAGCGACAATGGGCTGCTCGCTGCCAGAGCCGTCGGGCACACCGCTCGAAATCAGAATCCAGAAGGCGGCATCGGGCGCGCGGAGCTTGACCTTGCCGGAAAAGTGCGGGATGAAGCGATGGAACATGGCAAGCTGCTCGGGGTGCGAGTACTGCTTGCCGTACGTATCGGCGCGGAAGCAGTACGTGGAGCCGGCAGCGAGCCAGTCGAGCGAGACACCCTCCGGATTGTCCGGCGCTGGGGCGGCAACGGTGTCGGCAAAGGCCGCTTCCAGGCCGTCCATCGATTCGGCCGATGCCCAGTGCTCGTAGAGAGCCTTGACGCCGACGCACCGCTGGACGACGGCGGCGGCCGAGGTCACGTCGGGGAAGACGACGCGGACAAAGGGGCTGTCACGGATGTCGATGGACCGGTCGTACTCGACAGGCACGTCGAGCAGGGCAGCCACAGCCTCAAACTCGGGCAGGCGGAACTCGAAGAATGAGGTGGCAAAGGCCACAAGGCCCACAAAGGGCCGCCGGGCGCTCGCCGCCTCCATCCGCCGCCGTCCGGCCTCGCTCGCCACCACGTCGGCCGCCGTCATCGGCGCAGGCCGTGTGTCGCGCTTGCGACCCTTGCCCTTTCTGGACGTCTGCATGGGTTGCGGCTTGGGGGTGGGGTGGGGTGGGGTGAGGTGAGGTCGTGGTCGTGGTCGCGGTCGTGGTCGCGGGGCTGGTGGTCGGGTGGGGCTGTGGCGGCAGCCGACGAGGCAGACCGTAGTAGCAGGGATTTATCAAGCATCACTCTGCTGGGCCGATCGAGTTGAGCAGCTTGCTAGGGCTAGTCGGGCGTGGACATGGGCACAGGCGATGTCTAGCGGATGTCCGAGCGCGACGGGTGAAGCGCGGGCGAGCCGGATGATGAGCTGGAGGCACCCGAGGGGAAGACGTTCCAGAAGCGCAAGGTCTCGTCGCCGGCGCCTGTGGCAACCGTCTGGCCATCGGGCGAGACGGCAAGGTAGAGGACACGGTAGGTGTGACCCGTGAGAGTAGAGAGCGGGCGCATCGAGGGGTACGACCAGACGACGATCTGGTTCTGCGAGTAGCCGTGAGTGGAGACGAGCTCGTTGACGTTGCGTGACCAGTGGAGGTTGCAGACCTGCGAGCCGGTGTCGACGATTGAGAGCGGGGTTGTCCCACCAGCAATGTTCCAGAACTTGATGCACCGGTCGGCAGTTCCACCGCCCGTCGCCAGCAGGTCGCTCTGGTGAGGTGACCAGGCGATGGCCTTGATGGCAGCCTTGTGGGCCGTGATCTTGAGGACCGGGAGGGTGGACGAGACGGACCAGACGAGCAGGCGGTTGTCGTTGCCGCCCGACGCCAGGTGCTGCTCGTCAGGCGACCATCTGAGGCCGCACACCTCCTGGTTGTGGCCGTAGAAGCGGCCGACGTGCGAGTCTGCGGCACGGAGATCGTGCTGCAGGATCTGGCGGTCGCGCGAGCCAGTGGCAAGCACGGTTGTGCTCCATGCCATGGTCCCAACTCGGTCGCGATGGCCAGCAAAGGTTCGGACCAGGCTGCGCTTGGCAGCGTCCCACACCTCGACCTTGCCCTGCACCGTGCCGACAGCAAGATGCTTGCCGTCGGGGACCCAGGTGACGGACGCGACCGTGTCGTTCGGGCCTACGTCACAGAGCTTGAAGACCTTGGACGTGCAGGCCGACCAGAGGTACACGCATGAGCCAAGCCCGACTGCCAGCATGTTGAGGGCGGACCAGTCAATAAGGTTGTAGTAAAAGTCGTCCTTCAGCCGTGGCGCGTCGAGGACCTTGAACGGGACCCGCGAGATCTTGCGCGGCGCCTTGCGCGGCGAGAGAAGCAGTCGCTGGGTCTGGATGCCGACCGGCGTGAGCGAGTACGGCGAGTCGACCGGCGCCTGGGTCTCGGCAGGTGGTGCGTACTGGAACAGATTGCGCCGCGCCGGCGAGCTGGCCGCGCCGGCCACACCCGCACCGGCGTCGCGGCCGCGCCGGCTGCGCATGGCGCCAGGCGACTTTCGCGGCGAAGTGACTAGCGACGGCGAGGCCATGGCGACGGCAGCACGGTGTGGCGAGCCGCCGGCCCCACGCATGGCGTGCCCCTCGCCGCCTTCGCCAGGCGAGCTGTAGGCAAAGGCCAGCAGCTCGGACCGAAGGACGGTCGAGTACGTGGTCGCGCCCGCGTCGCCGGTGACCGACGCGTCGGACGCGGTCGAACTCGCGCGGCCGCGGCCCCCCTGCATGTTTCCCGGAACAGCAGCAGCCCCGGCTCCGGGAGCTGCATCTCCCGACGGGCCGGCGCCGTCGCCCGGAGCGCTCCCGGCCTCGTTCTCATCATCCATGGCGTCTAGGAGCGAGAGGCCGAGCGAGTAGTTGGTCCCTGCGCGCGACGGGATGTACCGATCGGCATAGACCGGCGACGGAGCGCGGTTCTCGAGTGCCGCCGAGCCGAAGCGCTCGCTACGGGCAAAAGAGGTCTCGAGCAGTGCAGCGGCTGTGGCCGATGCCGTCGAGTCGAGCGATGCGTTGGGCGAGGCGCCGCCTGCGCTCGACGTCGACGCCAGCGAGTCGTCCAGCCCACCAGCGCCGCCAAGCAGCCTCCGTTTTGTATTGCGCAGCAGCCGCTCTGACGGCGATCCCGTCCGGCCGCCTCCGCCGCCTGCCGACCGTCGACGCCGCTTGGGCGACATGGACCTGCGCAAGCGCTTCTCGTAGCTCTGGTGGAGCATGGACTGTGTGTGTGTAGCCAGGGGAGGGAGGGAGGGAGGGAGGGGAGGGAGGGAGGGAAGTTGGGGGAGGAGTGGTAGGGGGAGGAAGG
>NW_013657657.1:352197-375180 GCF_000142905.1 Thecamonas trahens ATCC 50062
CCCCCTTACCCCTCCCCCTTCCCTCCCCCTGTCACTCTCGCGCCGTCGCACTCGCCACCAACCGATGGCTTCCGAAAACTTGAATGGAGTTGGACAAAACGCAAAATGGGCGTGTCGCCACGAATGAGCGCACAAACGAACGAACGAACGACCGATCAGCCGAAACGGCACGCCTCCCTCCCTCCCTCCCTCCCTCCCTCCCTCCCTCCACTCAGCTCAGCTCAGCGAGGCCACAACGGACAGCCCACCGCACCCCAGCCCACACCCATCCACGCCCGATCACCACACACACACACACACACACACACACACACACGCGCACACACACACACGCACACGCACGCACACACCAGCACACACTCTTCACACATCCCCATCCCCAGCCCGCCGCAAGAGCCATGACCTCCCGGCTGGAGGCGGCCTTCCGCGAGCTGGACGCTCGGGAGGCTGCGCTGGCTGCCTTCTACTCGCCCAACCCGTCGCCGGCTCCAACTGCGGCGCACGCTCCTCCGGCTAGGACGCCGGCGGCGAGTCCAGGAGCCGACCTCCTCACTCTGCCCGAGCCGCTGCCGGCCATCGGCGCCGAGGGCTCGTTCCTCCGCGACGGGTCGACGGCCGATGCGTACGTGGTGCCACGGGCGACGTCGCGGAGCAGACACCGCTTTGCCCGCATGCTGGCCGAAGATAGCCTTTCCGCCGCCGTGTCGAGCGAGAACCCGCTGGCGGCCGTTCAGCTCCGCGAGCACAAGCTGCTCATCCGCGACTGCCCGCCCGTCACCATCGTCCACGGCTTCTTTGCCTCGCCCTTTGACGACCTCGCCAACAACCCGTTTTCGCTGACAGACTCGCCCGCCCGCGCCCGCGCCCTGCAGCGCGGCGACGGCAGCGGAAGCGACTCGGATAGCAACGACAATGACGGCGACCGCCGCTCGCGCAGCCCGCTGGACATTGATCCGCTCTTTCGCACTCCGGCGCAGAAGCGCGAAGCGTTCGACGCAAAGTATGCCGCCCGGCGGAGCGGTGCCAAGTCAGCGCCGCGGCCGCGATCGCAAGCTGCTGTCCGCCGCCGGCCTGCCAGTCGCGCTGCCCGCCAGCTCCGCAGCAGTCGTGGCCGCCACCCGCGGGCCAAGTCGTCGCTCGGCCACAGACCGCCATCACGCGGTAGCGCCACGTTCATCACGGCGCCTGGCGCCGGCGGATCTCCAGCGCCCGACGTCCACAAGCCCTTTCTCCATGATCCACTTGCAACTGGCTACCGCCCGCCGTACGCGACGAGGACGCTCCGCGAGGTTGTTCTCGACGAGGAGGCCGATCAGCGGCACCGCGACTTTGACCAGCTGTTTGTCACTGCAGACTCGGCTAAGCGCGACTGGCTCCGGCCGGCCTCGCGTGCCCTGCCTGACGCCTCGGCATCACTTCGCCGCACCTGTCCTGTGCCCGAGTCGTCGGAGGAGCACTCGCCGACAGTGTACTCGCCCGCGACGCCGGCATCACCGTCGCTGCGGCGACTGCGGTCAGACGCGCTCAACACCTCCGAGTCGCTGGCCTCGGTCGGGACAACAAGCTCGGAACTTGACGCCACGCTCGTTTCCATGCCGGCCTCGCCGCAGTGGCAAGTCCGTACCGTTGTCGGCGTCGAGGCTGTGGCGCAGTCGTCGGCAGCCGAAATCGACAAGGAGCTCGCGGCGCGCAAGCTCCAGTTGCACACCGCCATCAGGGAGGCTTTCCATGGTGGGTCTCTCGCCCGCAAGACCTACGCAGGTATTCGAGTCGATGAGCTCTTCTCGAAAGTCGCCACCGAGCATTTGCACGCCCAAAACAAGACCAAGTTCAAGTCGGCAGCCCACAAGCTGCTCCAACGGCAGCGCGCTCGCCGCGGCTCGGTCAATCTCAAGCGCCCTCCAGCCCTCGACTCATCGCCGCTTCGTCCGCTTGCTCCGCTCTCACTCCGCACCCGCTCCGACTCGGAATCGGCGCTGGCCGCCGTGAATGCGCTCGACTCGGACGACCTAGCTGTCGATTCGACGATTAAGGCCGAGGCCGATGACAACGCAGCTATCGATACCAACGCGCTCCGCAGGTCGTCTATGATGGCGGCCACGTTCTCCAACTCGTCGATCGAAAAGCTCAAGCAGCGCCGGAACTCGAGTCGTCGCGGCTCGACGGCGGCGGCTATGGTGGCCTCGGGCGTGTGGTCGATCGACATCCAGCTCCTCTCGCCGCACCTGGCCGGCCTCCGCGCCGAGGCGAGCGAGAGCGGCCCGCGCGATCTTGTTTTCGCGCTCGACGTTGCGGCCACACCGCCGTCTCTCCACGACGCCGGGTTGTACTCGTTCCGAATCATGGCCACGTCGCAGATGGAGCTCACCACCACGGTGTTCTCGGTCGAGGTTGTCGACGACGACACCCGGTCGCGGACCATCATGCGCCCGCTTGGCTACAACCCGGCCAACTCGCTCCTTGTCCTCCCGCAAACCAAGGCGACACTCTTGAGCTTGCCAGACCTCCTCCCGTGGGTCACCACGCCGGCGCAGCTGTTCGGCCGGCGGATCCAGCTCCGCATCTATGCGCAGCCGCCGTCGGCGCGCCGCGGCTCAGTGGCGGCCGCCACCCTCGCGTCGCTCAGAGGCGGGTCCGACAGCAACTTTGGCAGCGCCGCCACCACGAGCCCCAGCGGAGCGCGACTTGTCTTTGAGGCTGGCCTCCTATTTGTGCCGTCATCGCAAGCGTAAAGCCGCACACAGTACGCGTTTATCGAGTTGTATCACGACAGCAGCGGGACGAGGGCGGCGGCGCGTTCCTGGGCGACCGCGACGCACTGGGCAATGGCATCGAGGCTCAGCGGAGCCTTGCCTGTCTTGACGGTGGCGAGAACGTTGCCCGAGTAGCCATCGAGAACAATGCCGACCTTTGCAGAGAGTAGCACCTCTTCTGAGGCGGTGGGGTCTGCGATGAGGTGCGAGCCAAGGAGGCCAAAGGTGAAGGAGAGCGGGAGGGTGGGCACGTTGCGCAGCGTGCCGATGTCCATGGCCCGCGACTCCGCGCCGTCGTTGACATAGACCTGGCCATCTGCGGCGTCGACGTCGACAGCCGGCAGCTCAAACGAGGCGAGGGCGGCGACAGCAGCGAGGAGGGCGGCGTCGTCGAGCGAGCCCGAGTCGTCGAGGACGATGACGTCGAGGTAGAGAACCCAGACAGCGACGCCCGGCTCGATGCACAGCGCATCGAGCGCGACGCCCGATGCGTTGCCGAGGAGCACCTCGTTGAGATGGCGGGTGAGGACCTGGGTCCGGTCCGACGGGCGCCCGGGCTCAGCGTCGGGCGAACAGAGCGGCGGGAGCTCTGCGTTGACCACCAGCATGCCTGTGGACGGCGCGCCTGCAGCCGGCGGACCAACCTCGGCCTTGACTCCAGCCATCACTGCAGTCTCGCCCACCCGCACAAGCGCAGAGCCGACCGTTGATGAGGCAAGCACACCGCGGGAGACCGCCGCCGCACGGAACTCCAGCAGGCCGCGCCCATCCGGCCGCACCGCCGCCGCCAGGAACTTCTCATGAAAGTCGAGCGGGAGGAGCTTGCGGAACGAGTCTACGTCCAGCTTGGCCGCCATGTTTGTGTGTGGTGTGGGTGGGTGGCGAGGGGAGGGTGAGGTGGCGTGTGGGAGGGGGAGGGGGAGGGGCAGGCGGCAGGGAGGATGACCTGTGATGGGTGGCGGTGGCAGAGGAAGGGGGATCGGGCCAGTGGGTGGTGGCCGGAGGCAGGCGGGCTGAGCTTGGCTCAGCCACCAGTTGCTGGCAGGCGGCAGGCGGTGGGGGATCGGGATGGGGATGGTGGTAGATGACTAGAAGGCGGTTCAGTGGGAGGAGGGGGGGGATGGGGATGGAGGTGGGGATGCGGGTGGGACGGTCCACCCAATCCATGGCCAAGCCAGATCCGATCCTGACCCCTTCCCGACCCCACTAGCCCAGCCAGTGCCAAGAGGAGACAAATCAACTCGTGGCGCTGCTGCTCGCTGCAGCCGATCGACCACCAAAGCCCTTGTGTTGCTGCTTGCGGGTCAGGCAACGCTGCTGTCATCGGAGCCTGAACTCTTAAATATCCCCCAAAGTCACCAAAACCCCAACGTCGTCACACCCGCTCGGCAGCCCCTCCTCCCATCGCCCAGGCGGCATGCACTCACTCGCAGCCCACATGCCCTTATTTACAGCGCTGCTCGCAGGCAGTCGAGCGCACGTTCCATTTGATGGATGCGTTCGACGACAAGGCTGTGGTGATGCGGGATGTTGCACGGCCAGTGGGGAAAATGGGCGGCACTTTCGGCATTGGTGGCACCAAGTCGATGTTAAAAACCACAGGTCGACACAGGAAGGAGGGGGGTGGTGTCGGAGCCCAGCCGAGGGGGGCACCACCTCCACCGCCCTGTACAGCCGGTCCCAGGACTCTAGAGGAGCAAGAAGAGTACTTTTAGCAACCGCTCACACACGGCAACCCCACACGCTCGTCCCAAAGCCCGTAAAGGCTCCCACTAGCCCACTCGCACCTCGGCGGCCAGCCCGCCGTAGGCAGCAGGTCCATTCTCCCCCCCCCCCCCCTTGCGTCCATTGCGAATTTTTTGGGCCTTCTCGAATTGCCAGCAGCAGTCGGGCAGAGGCAGGGGAGGGGACCGACAGAGCGCCGCCGGGAAGGGGGGTACGGCCTCCGTCAAGCCTAGTCAGACAGCTCTTGTCTTGCCTGAGAACCAAGACGAGTGCCCTCAGAGCTAGCAACCAAGCGCAACCGTGCTTGCCTCCTCCTGGCTCCCTCCGTCCCTTACACCCCCCCCACCCCCCCCCACTCCCACACACACACCCCTCCCCTCTCTTCCCGCCCTCGCTCCTGCCTCGCGCCGACCCCCCCCCGCCGCTGCACCCCCCCCCCCCCTCGTCCCCCCAACCTTTCCCTCGCGGCGTGGTTCTGCACCGCCCGCTTGCACCCTGCACCAACACCCCGCAGGTCGTGCACAGTGGTAGAAGTGCTTAACGCAGTCTAGTCTCTCGTCCAGGGCCCGGTCGAGGCAGCACTCTATCCCCTCCGTCCCCGTCCCCGTTTCCCTCGCCGAGGCAGGGCCAACTCAGCGGCTAACGACGGTCAGACGAGGCAGGCCGACAGACTCTTGGACACCTGGTGACTAGACCACCGACAAGTCCAAGTCCAAGTCCAAGTCCAAGGTCAACGGCTTCACCAACACCAAGGCAAACGCCAAGACCTACGCCAGCGCCAACGGTCATGAACAGGAGCAACTCCGATGCGCTCGGAGGCGACCAGGCAACCAGCTCACGCAGCGGTCTGCCGCTCATCATGCCCAGCTTGCCGAGTTCGGCAAGCACGGCAAGTTCGGCTGGTATGGCAAGCTCGCTGGGGGAAAGTGGCGGCAACGCCCGTCGGTCACTTATTGTCCCGCGCGCTGGAGCGCTGCGTGGCGGGGCAGAGGGCGACAGTGCCTCTGCACCCGCTGCTAGCACAGGAAGTAGCTCGGGTGGGCTCGGCTTTGCGCCGCCGCCTGATGGCGAACAAAAGCCAGCGACCATGATGGTGGTGTGCCGGCACGTCGGCTGCGAGTTTCAGCCCAAGTTCCGCAACTTTGGCGAGCTCAAGAGCCGGCTCCTCCGCCACGAGCGGTCGATCACCATCCACGACGACCACTTTCGGCAGCACCACGATGATTGCCCCACGTGTGAGGAGCTCATCCGCCAGGGCGTGTGGTGCGCCGATGGGTCGACCAACTTTAGTGGCGGCGTCGGGCGCGATGCCTGTCGCCACGAAGGCTGCAACTGGATGACGAGGGCAGTAACCCACTGGAAGCGCAACGAGGCGCGGCTCCGGCACGAACGCTCAATCTCGGCCCACCTTTCCCACGTCCAGGCCTCGACCGAAGTGCTCGACTCGGAAGAGTGCTGTGCCACCTGCGCCGCCCTGTTTGCCTCCGAGGTGTGGGCGCTCAACCCGCTCCGTTGCACGGTGACCGGCCCGCCGAGCCGCGGCGCAGGCAAGGCCGGCGACACCTTTGTCGACCTCGTCGACCCGCCCGAGCTCACGGACTTTGTCGTTCCGAAGCTTGCCCGCGGCGCCGCCCACGGCGACCCGCCGGCGCCGGGCATGGTGGCCTCGCTCGAGGAGCTGCGCCACCACTTTGTGCGCCCGAAGCGGTCGTCAAGCAAGAAGCGCAAGGCTCCCAAGGCTCCCCGCCGCGCAAAATCCAAGATGCGCAAGATCATCTCTGGTGCTGCCCGCCGCCTCGATGCCGACAAGGCTGAGGACGGCTCGCCGAGCGAGGCCGCTCTCCATGTTGTTGCCACCAATCAGCGCACCGCAGGCCTGCTCTGCACCGTCTTTGGACTCCTGGTCTCGTCGGGCACCCTCACTCTCGAGCCCGTCCGCGCCCTTGTCTTTCAGCTCGTTCGCATCGCCCACGCTTTCCACGCAGAAGAGACCCCGATCACTGCCCAGCTCGACCTGCACTACGTCTCCATCGTCTCGCCCATCGTTTTGAACGCCGAGGCCGCGTTCAAGCAGGTCCCAGCCCTCGCCCAAGTGTGGAAGGGCATGACCAACTGCCTCGACCAGATTGCTCTCGTGCACTCTCTTCACGAGTCGAACGAGGCTCCGGCAGGCCTCGCTCATGCCATCCCCGTACCCGGCACGACGTCGGTGCCGGTAGGCGAGGCAGCCATCGTCAACGGCGACGATGACAGCAACAACAACAACATCAACAACAACATCAACAACAACAACAACAACAACAACAACAACAACAACAACAACAACAACAACAACAACACCGCCTCACAGGTGTCTGGTGATGATGATGCGAACGCTCTTATCGCCACCGACGACGATGACGGCGGTATGGCGGCCATGATCGAGGCCGCCGCTGACCTTCCGCCCGTGCCCGTGGCCGTGGCGGAGTAAATGACTAACCGACTGGTGGCTTCTCCCAGCGGTTTTACTTGCGCGGCCGCCGTGGCTCGAGCTCAAGAGAGAGCTCGTACGCGTCGTCGGCAGAGAGCAGTGCGTGCGGCGAAGCCGGTGCAAGGATGTCCGGGTCGAGGAGGAGGACAAGCCGCGCAAGAACGGCTGCGGTTGCCTGCGGATTAGGTGCGGCTCGGACCAGCGGCGCCAGCCGCGGCAGATCCGACACTGGCCGCGCTGCAGGCGTCGGAAGCTGAGGGACTCGGCTCCGTGGGACACCGGCCCACTCGCAGAATCGGTCCTGGTGACCGATGAGCTCCTCGTGGACAGCCGAAAGGAGACGCCACTTGCGGACGTTGATGAGCCGGAGTGCACCACACGCCGACGGCAAGTACGTCGGGTTGCCGTCGTCGATCATCGTCAGGTCCGTGAGGAACATCCCGAGGTACGGGACCGGCGGGTGGTCGAGGTCCGAGATGGCTAGCGCCTCGCGAAGGTACTTGTACGACTTGGCCTGCCCCGTCAGCGTCTTGAGAACCTCGTGCTTGGCTATTGCCACCTTGGGGACCAGCGCCCACGCCTTGCGGGTCCGCTTGACTTCGGACGCCGAGAGCCCAGCCACCACCTCCATCACGCCCGAGTAGTTGCCGAGCAGCCGAAGCTCGTCAGCGAGCTCGATAAACTTGGTGAGCACTCCGCCGCGCGCCTTGGCTGACGACTTGTGCGAGAGCGCGGCCGAGACCACCCACCGTGAGAGCGCGTTGAACAGGCCGATGAGCAGCATGACGTTGGGCGCCGCAGTCTCGCGTCCGGGCTTCGACCACGCCAAACCTGCAAGCTCGCCGTGGACGTCGACCCGGGTGAAGAGCACGCCCTCGAGTATCGTCAGCGCATACGCCACGGTCGGCGGGTCAAACTCGTCCAATAGGCCGAGCAGCTGCGCCCGCGACGTTGCGTCGAGGCCCGGCGGCTGGAGCCCGTACTCGGGCCAGAGACCGACCGTGTGCGCAACAAGGTCAAACCGCGACGGCGGGAGCGACGCGTCAACTGCATCGAGCGCCGCCGAGAGCCGAGCCGCCAGCGGCACGAGCCGAGCCGCCTGCAGCTCGCCCACAAGCTCGTCGAGAGAGGTCCGGATCGGGCCTTCCTTGAGGTACTCGGGCGCCTGAGCACCCCACTCGGCCATGAGGCTCACCACGTGCTTGATGGAAAACATGTCCGAGACCGCAACCGCCGGCGCGGCCGGGTCGCCCTCAGGCGGCGCAGCCTGTGCCAGTGTGTCAAAGACCGGGCCAAGAACCTCGCGCCGGACTTCGGCCACGTCGACAAACGCGGTGCACGACCGGAAGAAGGCGGCCGCAAAGAACCGGTCGACCGCCACGTTGTACTTGATGTCGAGCAAGAGTGCCACAAGCGCTGTCGATGAGCCAGCAATGATCCGGCCGGCCTCGTCGATGAGGTACTCGTTGTCCGGGAGCGGGACAAGGGCGTCCGGGACCGGCGGCTCGCCTGCGCTCCCATTCCCGCTCCCGCCGCGAGCTGCCATTAGCGACGAGATCGAGCGCGGGCGTGTCCGTCGCGACGGCGACCCAACTTCGACCACTCCTGCGCGCCTCAAACGGGCCTCGAGCGCCCGCTGCTGCGGGGTCGACGACCGTGACGGGGACGCCGGCGACGACGGGGACCTCGGCGTCGTCGGCGGCTCGGCAGCGTCGGGCGAGGCCGTCGACGAGCCATCTCCGCCGCCAGCCGGAAACTCGATGTTGCCGAGGATGTCGTTGAGCGCCGATGCCGAGTGTGAGCGCTGGCGGTTGGTCCCCCGTATCGACGAGCGCCGTCGCCGGCGCGGCATCCGCCGCGCAGCAACACTTGTCACTTCAGGCGCATCCTCGGACTGAGGCTGAGGTTCGTCCGCCGCTCCCGCCGGCTCCTCCATGACAACGGCGATGGCTTTGCGCAGCCGCTCGTCGAGCGGCGTTGCCCGACGCGGGCGCGCAGGCACCAGCGGTGGCTGCGGCCCAACTCCGAGAGTGAACCGCTTCGGCCGTGGCGGGCGCTGTGGTGCGTGGACCGTGACTGACGCTGCGCGGATGCGGCGGGTCTCGGCAGCAAGGCCGCGACGGGTGGTGGGCTCGGCTGCCGACTTGCGGCGTGATCGCGGCGGGAGCGACGGTGGCAGCAGCTCATCGCTCGTAGCTGACGGGCCAGCTGGTGCCTCGGCCGGCACAGTGTGGATGTGCGCGACCGACGCACGCCGCGAGGCCGTCGCCGCCGCCAACGCGTCGATTAGCTGGTTGAGCGTGGCCACAAAGACGGACCATGAGTAGGCTGGGAGCTGCGCGGCGAGCCCGCCGTGGGCCACAAGCTCGACTCGAGTCAGCGCGTCGAGATGCAGCCGAAAGTGAAAGGGTGTCGCCCCGGGATCCGACAGCGGCTGAACTCGAGTAGCGATATTGAAGGGAAAGACGCCAAGGCGCTCGGCAGCCGGAGCATACGACTCGGTGCAGGCAATGGACGAGTTGGAGAGCGAGAGGGAGACATGGCCGCGTCCGCCGGCATCGTCAAACACAAACTGGAAGGGATCCGCTAAGATGGCGGCGTTGACCGCCCTTGCCAGCCTGTCGCCGAGCTCAACCGGGCCCGGCGCGGCGACAACCAGCGGCTCGAGCTCGGACTCGTTGTAGTTGTCACCCGAGGACGGCCCGCCGAGCGAGACCGAGGCATGCGGGATGAGGCCGACGTCGATGACAGTCGGAATGTACGACTCGCCGACGGCCACGTTGTATCTCGGTCTCAAGCGGGCCGCAGCCGGTTTGGCAAGCTGTGGCCCAGAGTGATCCTCGGCCGGCGGCGGGAGCATGTCCCACACAATCGAGACAGAAGACAGCGGAGCGCCCACGAGCGAGAGCCTCAGCAACAGCGGCGAGTCGACGAGAACATCCGGAAGAGACGGTCCGATGAGAGCTGCAGCAGTCGCAGCCGGAGGAGCAGGACCGACTCTCAGACCATGAAGTGAAGCCGAGCGAGCCCAACCCGAGGCGACTGAGCCATCAGGAGCAACAACAAAGGGCGTGGCTCGGACAGCGAGCGTAGCGCCCAGATCTTGTTCTGTCAACGTGTATCGAGGATCATCGCTAGGAGGACCGACAGCCACGCCTGTTCGCAGCCAAACAACTTGAAATCCGGCACCAGGTGTGCTTCCTGGTGCGAGGACGGCAACTGCCTTGATTGTCATGCCCACCGCCAGTTCGCTCACTCCTTCACCCGTCGCCGCTTCCACCACACTGAGCGAGACAACCTCCACCGGACACGCACTCATGGCCACACACAGACACAACACACTCTCTCACACACTCTCTGTACACACTCTGTGTGTGCCTGTCTCTCTCTCTCTCTTGCCCTTCTCTGTCTCGTCCCTCGACTCTGCCTGCTTCTCCTCGGCCTTCCCCTTCCAACCGCCTTGTCGTCGGGATGTGAGTGGGGTACCGCCTTCCGGGGAGGGGGTAGAGCGGGGGCAGGGAGGGGAAGCGGCACGTGAACTGGTCGGGGGGTGGGGGGTGGGGGGTGGGGGGTGGGGTTGAAAAAATTGGTGAAGGGGGGGTGAAGGGGGAGCGGCATTGAATAGGCCGGCGTACGGGCTCGTAGGGACACTAGAATGCTAGCGATCACTTGTCTCGCCAACAGCTCGCAGACGCAGACGCAGACGCATCGCTTGTGTCGTCAAGTGTGTGTTGCATGGCAGACAAGACTGCAGCGGGTGCAGCATCGGCGGCGGGTTTGGATGCAGCGGGCGTAGTGGCGGTGGCGGATGTGACGGTGGTGGCGGGTGGCGAGGAGGCTGCGATGAGCGCCGACGCTCTGGGCCTCCCCACGGCGTTTGGTGGCTTCAAGTCGCGGAAGAAGAGGCGGAGGAGGCGGCCGCATGCTCGTGGCGAGCGAAGAGTGAGAGCCAAGGGTGTAGACGGAAAGCCTGTGGTGCCTGGGGTCGGTGATGACGAGCACGGCTCGGCGAGCGGGGATGGTGGCCGTGCGGGCGGCGAGGACGACGACGGCGGTGGCGGGGACGGGAACAGGGACGGAGACACCAACGTAGAGGGGGATGAAGGCGAAAAAGAGGCAAGCGAGTGTATTCCAGTGTGGGATGCCGCATCGCCGCTGCACAAGTACTGGCGGCAGCGGCATCGGCTCTTCTCACGTTATGATGAAGGGGTGCAGATCGACGACGAGGGCTGGTTCTCGGTGACACCCGAGGCGCTGGCGGCGCACACAGCAGGTCGGATGGTCGGCACGCTGGCGGCAGAGACTGCGCCGCGGGCGCCAGTCATCTTGGATGGCTTCTGCGGGGTAGGTGGGAACAGCATCCAGTTTGCACTCGCCGGCGCCTGGGTCATCGCCGTCGACAACTGCGCCGAGCGGCTCGAGGCCGCCCGCCACAACGCCAATGTCTACGGCGTTGCTGAGTTCATCACCTTTTGCCTCGGTGACTACTTTGATGTCGCCGCGCGGCTTGCAGGATCGCCCCAGCCGGTCGATGGCGTGTTCCTCTCGCCGCCCTGGGGTGGGCCGGGCTACGTCCGCAGCCCGCACTTTGATGTCAACACCGATTTCCCGGCGCCGCTCACATGCGCGGCCATCATGGCTGCCGCTCGCACGCTCTCGCCACACATTGTGCTCTTTCTCCCCAAGAACTCAATTCTCGACTCGATCGCGCGCCACGTCCGCCCTGCCGACGCCACGGGTGCTGGGCCTGGCCTCGAGATCGAGCGCAATCTCGCCTTTGGAAAGCTCAAGGCCATCACTGCCTACTATGGTCCCTTGCTCCCAAACGAGTCGAGCTCGAGTCCAGCCGCTGGCCCGAGCGCCAGCCCCACCGCCAGCCAGCTCGCGAGCGGCTAATCATCGACTGCCGCGGCCGAGAAACCCAGCCACATCAGACAAACGATTGCGGGCTGGTGGGCACATGTCCTCGCTGGGGCCAAGCGCAGTGGGTCCCGTCCAACCGCACCTATGCAGCTCGAACATGAGCTCCGATCGTATCTTCAGCCGTGGTCTTCATCAACCTGACCTGTGCAACTGATGCCTTGGCCCGCAGTCATCCGACATGGGGTATTGGGGCCCACTGCTGTGGAACCCATCCAGTCGCGCGTGTGCAGCTCGAGCATAAGCTCCGATCGTCAGCGCTAGTCTCAATCTGACCAGCAGTAGTGGCCAGTGGCATCAGCGTGGCCGTGTCGCCCGCGTCGCCAGCTTCCGATGCCAATGGTCCAATGCTTCCACACGTCTCGCCACGAAAAGAAACGAATGGCGTTGCAAGTGGGCCTCCTGTTGGCTGCCATGCTGGTGGCCACGGCAGCACACGCTGCCGCATGGGGACAAGCTGACCTAGCCGCCCATCCCTTTGGCTACCCCGTTGGTCCTTCTCTCGGTACCTTCCCCTTTTCGCCCTCCCTGCCACTGTTCCCCCCCCCCCTTTCCCCCGCCAGCGACTCCCGTGTGCGTGCGTGGATGTCACCTGTGGGCTTTTCTCCGCCACCGCAACCCCTGCCCCCCCCCCCCCCCGCCTCCCTTTTTTCGTGTCTTTTTTTTTTCCTCGTGGCCATCTTAGTCACCTGCTTACGTATGCGTACTCACTCACCACGCACATTTACCTGATGATCTTGGCTCTGGGGAACGGCCGCGGTCTGTTTGGTATGGGCTGTCATCGGCGGTATTATTTGCCATCTACAATGTCACGCTGCTCATGATTGCTTGATCTGTCACTCGAGACAGTGGCGGGCGACGGGACCACGTTTCCTGCGACGACGCTGGATCCGTGCTCGGAAAAGACGTTCACTGTCTTTGCCAATGTCACACACCTGCCCGAGTACCTCGAGGTCCAGGTCGAACTTAGTAGCCCTGCTGTGGGCACCAACACGGTGACCGTGCAGATGGTCCGCGCGCTGTCGGCTGGCTCGAGCGACGTCGTGCCGATTCCGGAGCTCGTGTGCACGGTTGCGGACGGCAAGACACAGTGCAATGCGCCGCTACGGGTGGCGTGCCAGTACGCGGCGACCAACAACTCGGTCTACTACGTCACCGTCTCGACACAAAGCGACGGTACGCTCCCAGTCACTTTCACCCTCAGCGCTAACGTCGACTCGGTGACCATCGTGCCGATGGCCATCGACAAGGCTACGAGCGCAACGGCCGCCCAGCCGACGCCGACCATCCTTGCCCAGGAATATATGTTCTTCTCAGTCGACATCGACGCCAAGGCCATTGCCGCTGGCTCGCAGCTCAACTTTACCGTCCACCAGGCTGCCGCCAACCAGTTTGCGGCTGCTTATATCAACCACGATGCACTCGCCTGCGCTGAGGGCGTCGCATGCTCGCTTCCTGTCCACTACTCGGACGGATGCACCTTTGCCGGCAACGCAAAGTGCACGTTTTACGTCGACACCTGTTCGCTTGTGGCCCACGGCGCCGGCACGTACGTCGTCGCCCTCAAGGTCGCCACCGCAGGTTCCACCTTTACCATCACGCCTGGTGTCTCGCAGCCGGCTGTCATGCCGCTTCGGTCAGGCGTGCCAGTCGTTGCCGCACTTCCGGACACCAAAACCATTGCACTTTACTACCTCGATGTTCACGCTCCCGTCGACGTCGCCACCCTGACTATCGAAGTGACCCAGGTCGAGAACGGTGTCGTCAAGGTCGGTCAGGCGTTTGAGGCGCTGCCGTTCGAATCCTGCGCCACCCACGGTGGGAGCGACACCTCGGTTGTCTGCGCCGCCGCAGACGCCTTTTGTCACGCCACCACCCAGGGCTGCAAGCTCTTTGTCGGTCGTTATTACTTTGGCGTCCAGGCAACAACTCTCAATGTCGCCAACCGCGACGTTACCTATGTCATCGAGGCCACCGCCGTGAGGCGCGATGGAACCATCCGGCTCTCGTCGGGCGCGCCCGCGCTGCCGCAGACTGTCCAAGCCACGGCGTACAAGTTCTACGAGCTTCCTCAGAGCCGCGGCGAATGGATGGACGTCCACCTCTACCTCGACTCGACGCCCGACCTGCCGGGCCTCACGCTGTACATCAATCCCGGCGCACTCGCCGGTGCCGGTCCGCAGTCGGCTCTCTGCTACGACCACGTCCAGCACTGCTCGGTAAGCGCAGGCAACAATCCCGGGTGCACCCTTCAGATCTCGCAGTGCGACCTCGGGTCTTCCCCTTGGTTTGCGTCGGTCGTCGGCAATGTGGGCAACTTTTATGGTGACCCCATCGCGTACACTATCGAGTACTCAGTCCGCTCCGCCATCGCCCTCTCGCCTGGCTACGTCAAGCCACAGTCATTTGCCGTCAAGGCTGGCATCTACGACCATTACGTCATCAACGAGCCGTGGCTCGGCAAGGAAGTTGTCGTCGTCCTCAACGCCACGCTCTCGTCGGTTGACTACTTTATCAACTACGGCTCGCTCGCCGGTGAGTGTCCGTGCTACCACTCTATCACTTCAGGCTCGCTCGACGCTCAAGGCGGCACCCGCGACTCGATCGCCATCCCGCTCAACAACTGTGGCAACGCGCCCGGGCACGGCAAAATCTACATCGCCATCCGTGGCACAGACCAGGCCTCGCAGTACTCCAAGTACATTGTGAGCTATGAGATCCACGAGGCGTACGTCCCGCGCCGACTTTCAGCCGGCACGACCCACGATCTGGTGCCTGTCGGCGACTCCGTCCAGTACTGGGAGGCCACCCGCCCGCCTTCAGACGCCTTCCTCCGTGTTGCCATGAGTGGCGGCATCGGCGGCGTTGTGGTCCTCGTTGACGACGCCGAGAATCCCGGGTGTCGTCCCTCGCAGAGCGTCGGCTACTGTCTCCCTGAGCTCGGCCTCGGCTCCGAGTGTCTGGTCGTTGTACCACCGTGCGAGCTTGCGTCGACCTCTTCTGTCGTTCTCGCTACCAGCGGAACCGCAGCTGCAGGCTATGGTCTGCAGTACTCTTACGTCCACCCGCAGGTTGTCCGCCTCTCGTCGGGGCGGCCCGAGGCTGCACGCCTCGGCTACGGGGTGCCCGCGCGGTACAGCATCAATGTGCCCAACAATGCGTTCTCGTCGGTCGTCATCGAGCTCTACCTTGATGCCGGGCAGCAGGGAACGGCAACAATGTACGTCTCCCACGGCGAGGTGCCCGGCGCCTCTCCGTGCTTTGACGCCCAGCACGAGTGCTCCACCAGCGAGCGCTGCGCTATCGTGTTGGACCCGTGCCAGGTCGCTCCCGGCGACTACTACATCGCGCTCCACTCCGAGTTCAACCAGGCCAACATCGCCGACCTCGGCTACACCATCAAGGCCACCGTCAGTGACGCAGTGGTCAAGGCCTCCGGCCCGGCCCCGTTCTCGGTCTCGCTCTTCGAGTCGCAGGTTGTTTACGTCACCTACGAGACCTCGGACGTCGCCAGCAAGCACGGCTCGGTCTACTCGGTCGAGGTCGGCAACGTGGCCGATGGCAGTCTTGCCATTGACATGTTCTACGGCGCGCCGCAGGAAGACTGCAAGTGCCTCGTCTATGCCCAATCGCAAAGCCTGTCGACGTCGACAGCCTTTGGCTACTTTGACGTCGACTACTGCCAGGTCAACTCG
Organism: Thecamonas trahens ATCC 50062; assembly: GCF_000142905.1. Lineage (NCBI taxonomy): Eukaryota > Apusomonadida > Apusomonadidae > Thecamonas > Thecamonas trahens. Next base: position 367,761 of record NW_013657657.1, read on the forward strand.
CGCTCAGTGGTGACTTTCAAGCTAGAGGCGACTACCGTCAAGTCAGCGCCGCAAACGCTGCGCCAGCTTGGCGCTACTCTCACCTTTGCTGATCGTCAGCACACCGTTGTTCCGATTGAGGTTGGCGTCGCCTCGGACGCGGTCTCGCTCGCCAACCGGCAGTACGTCATGTACCAGGTCACGTCCGCTAAGCCGGTCCTGGCCGCCGCCACCTCGCCGCCGCCGCCGCCCGCGGTGCCCAAGATCACCACCGTTACTGTCGACAACGTCTCGCCGTACCAGGCTGGTGTGATCGAGGTCTGGGCCGGGTTTGACTCGCCTGCCACCGCCTCCTGCTCGCTTCGCAGCCTTTGCTCTGGCGTTTCCAACTGCTCGGTCCAGATCTCGCCGTGTGAGGAGAACATTCACGCGGGCAAGCCGCTCTTTGTCTCGGTCCGGGCGACGACGGCGACCACAACGCCGGTGACGGTCACGACCATGGTGTCCCAGGATGAAGTGCGCAAGCTCGCGCCGAGTGCGACGCAGACCATCACTCTCCAGGCTCCGCGGTCAACGGTCGTGGCACTCGACGCGGTCCTCGCCGTCAACTCGGCGTTCCGGGTCGTCGGCCAGAGCGTCGTCAACGGCGACGTGCGGCTGCGGATGCTGCCTTCGCTCTGCCAAATCGGCGATACGAGCCAGTCTTGTGTCATCCTCGACGGCGGGGAGTCATGCTCGATCTCAGCCTCGCCGTGCACTGCATACATGTCGCCGGACACCGCAGGCACCTTTTATGTCAGCGTCGAGGCGCTCAAGGGTTCCCCGAGCGTTACGCTCGAGTTCCAATCTGCCGTCGTGCAGACTACGAGCCTGTCCCAGGGCGTGAGTCAGTCGGGCACTCTCCTGCCGCAAGCATGGACCTCGTACTACATGACCACGACGGGCTTTGGCCTGGCCAAGACTCAGCGGCTCGCCATCACCGTGACGCCGACCTCGGGCGCGAGCGACCTCAAGGTCTATCTCCGCAAGGGCGAGCTGGCCTCCAACTACGTCTGCGCCTCGGCCGAGTGCGAGACCAGCAAGGAGACGAGCGGCAAGTGCGAGATGGCGGTCGGCGCGTGCTGCCTCGAGCCAAACACCAACTACTTTGTCTCGATTCTCAACGCGCACCAGGTGGGCACAGACGGCACCACCTTTGACATTGTTGCCACCCAGACATCGGCGGCGTCGACGCCGCAGGCGCTCCAGCTCACGCCCAACCCGACAACGGCTCAGCTCCAGCCGCAGGTCTACTCCGAGTACTCGTTCTCGCTCGACGGAACGGCAGAGTACGGCTCCTCGGTGACGATTGTGGTCAACACGACCGAGTTTCGTGGCAGCGCCGTCGACGTCTTTGTGGCCAAGGGCGAGGTGGCCGGCGCCGGGACGGTGGTGCAACCGGCCAACCCGCCAGCGTGCTTCACCTCGTTTGCGCAGTGTGAGGGCAAGGCCGAGTGCGTGGTGCAGCTCTTTGCCGAGTGTCATGGTGTCGACGGCGTGCCGACGCTGACCCAAGGCACCTACTACGTCGCAGTGCGGCCGAGCACTGGCGGCGCGCCGCCGCCACAGAGACAAACGCCTGCTCGGCCACCGGCCACTCCGACGCGTACTTGCTAATCTCGCAATACTCGACCACGATCTCGCTCGGCTGCTGTTGGCACTCCCGTGAGCACCACTGTTGCGCCAGGCGTCAACGCCCAGTTTGTGAGCGAGGTTGTGGCGCCAAACGCACCGTACACGACACTCGAGCTCGACGTCGCTCTTCACACCACCGGCGGCTCTGCGCAGGTGTATGTCAACACCGGGCCGTGGCTCTCGGCCGGACCTGCCAAGCCGTACTCATCCGGACCTGCGGGCGTGGCGCTTGCCGGCCTCGCCTCTACTTCGGCATGCTTTAGCGCATCGCCTGCGGTCGGCACCACTTGCACGGCCGGTACGCCGTGCAAGATCAGCGTGCCGCTCGCGTTCTGCGGCGGTATGATGGTCCGGGTCGGCGTGGTGGGAGGAGCAGGCGCGTCGACCGACGTGACGCTCACGCTTACCGCCAGTGGTAGCTCAATCATGCTGGCATCGGGTGCGACAGTGGCGCTGCCGGCAGCCTCTGGCGACACGTACTACGAGATTCTGCGCGAAGAGCTCGAGTACGCGGTGGTGGCTGTCGGCGCCAACTCGGATGTCACAGTCGCAACTTCGGGTGAGCAGGTCTGCTTTGGCCTCGGCCCGCAGTTCCCGAGCCTCTCGTGCACGACGTCGACCAATGGGACGTGCTCCAAAGTGCTGACGGTGTACGAAACGAGCTACAACTCGGTGTGGTTCAAGGCGACGGTTGCAGGCACGGCGCCGCCGACGCCGCCACCCAGCCTAACTGTGACCACACGTCCGCTGCCTATCGTGCCGCTAGCGGCGGATGGAACGATCCACCAGCTGTACGGAAAGGCCGAGACTGCGGTGGCGTATGCGTTTGAGGTGCCGGATGGCTGGGTCGCTCCCGGCCAATCGCTTGTCCTGAGCGTGGGTGCGCCAAGCTGCGGCAGCATGAGCGTGTACGTGTCAGCGGATGAGATCGGCGGTCAGCTGCAGTCGATGCAGAGCTGCAGCAGTGGGTGTAACGTGACGCTCGCAAGCGCATGCGGCGCCCTCAGCAGTTCGGTCTCGGGGCGGACATACTACGCAACCGTTGTTCTCGAGTCGACCGACTTTCCGCAGTATGCCGAAGTGGAGACGGTCTTCAGCCTCCAGCTCCGGCGCGAGGGCGACGTCACCAGCTTTGGCGCGCTGTATCTTGGCGGGGCGAGCCCGGCTGCCGATAGCTCCGGCCAGATGCTGAGCTACACGTACGGGCTGACCGGTAAGGTTGTGTCGAACTTTGAGTCGCTTGTGGTCAAGCTGGCGCTGCCGGACGACGCGCGCGGGGTCGGGGCTCTGACTGCAGCAGTGGGCACGCCTGTGCGCGGCTGCGCAACGTCGCCCAAGAGCTGCACAGTCCAGGTTGGCGAGCGCGAGTGCTCGATCTCGTTTGCGGTGTGCGAGCTGCAGCCGGCGGCGACGGCGCTCGACGCGTTGTACGTGACAAGCTACGAAGTCGACGGAAGCGGTCAGCTGGCAAATGCGTCCATTTGGCTCCTTCCGGACTTTGGATTTGTGCAGGAGATCCGTCGAGACAGTGAGTTTAGTGGAGTGATTTACTCGACGTCGAGCGAGGCGTATGTGGTGCCGCTGGAGAACAACCGGCTTGTGGATGCGCCCGAGTTCCAGCTCTCGCTGGCTCTGGAGACGTTTGGCATGCCCGGCGTGCTTGGACTTGCGGCGGCAGCGAAGCCGTCGCCGCAGTGCGTGACGCCTGCAGGCTCGCTGCCGAGCGAGATCGTGGTCGAGTATTGCGAGATTAGCAAGTACGCGTCGGAGTGGCCGGTGGCCGAGCAGGCGTTTGTCTCTGTGGTCGCCAACGCGCCGGGCAGTGCCGAGCTTGTGCCGTATGCACTGAGCGCGCAATTTGCGCCCGAAGTGATACGGGTGGGCGCCGGGCCAACGTGCTACACTATGGGGGAGAGCGGGACGATGTACTTTGAGTCGACGCTTGCGCGCGGCGCGGTTCGGCTGTGGGCCAATGTGACGAGCTCTGCAAGCGACGTCACGCTGCATGTCAACGTGGGCCGGCTGGCGTCGGCCACGTGCGGCTACGTGTCGTGCAACGTGGCGAGCGGGGCGTGGGAGGGCAACTCGTGTGTGGCCGAGGCCGAGTGCCCCCTGCTCCAGCCTGTGAGTGGAAAGCATCTGCCTGGTTTCATGACGGTGAATGCGAGTCCGGGCACCAAGTTTGTGCTCTCGTCCGGGGTGGTGGCGCTCAAGTCTATCCAGAAGCGGGTGGTGATGGCGGAGCCGCTGCAGATCGAGGGCGCTGGCGAAGCGGACGTGTACTACGAAGTCTCGCTTCCAAACGAGGTGCGGTCGGCGACGACGGCGCTGGTGGTGTGGGCCGTCGGGCTGGACGATGTGACGTACTCGGCGTATCCGTTCCCGACCAATGGCGAGCAGTGCGGGATTGCCGGCGAAGCATCGATGGCGACGAGTTGCGTCGGATCCGCTGGGCTGGAGCGGGTGTGCTACGCCATCGAGCCGTGCTCGTGGTCTTCGGGTAAGATCTGGCTCCACCTCAAGAAGACGGCGCCGCTGACAAGCTGGCCGTACAACGAGACGTTCACGGCGGCGTGGAGCGTCGCCGTAAGCGTGGTCGACTACGTTAACCTCGGTGCGGCGCACGCGCTGGATCCGACTGGGGCGAGCGTGGAAGTTGTGGGCATGCCCGGCAAGCTGGCTGCGTTTGAGGTGGATGTGAGCAAGGTCGATGCGTTCCGCGAGCACCTGCATTTTGCAGTGAGTGGGCTCAACGCAGGCAGCCTGTGGAGTGCGGTGTATGTGACGCCGATCGACGGTGCGGGCCACGGGTGTGCGCCGGTTGGTGATGGCGCCGGAGTTGTGACGACGACGGGCGGTAGAAGTCACAACCTAACGGTGCCGGTCTGCCGGTTTGCGGCAACCAAGTACTACGGGCTTGTGCTGCCGCTCACGGGAGCGACGACCGAGTGTGGGACGGTGTCGTACACGATGGGCGCGCGAGTGGAGACGCATCTTCCTGTGACTCAGGTGAGCGCCAAGCTCGGGCAGAACGTCGGAGTGAGCCTCAACGGCGGCGGCGCCGGTGTGACAGTGCAGTACGACCGCAGCGCTGGTGGGTGGCTCAACGAGCAGGCGCTGGTGGTGGATGTGGCGCCCAAGAGCGGCGTTCAGATCCATGGCTCTGTCATCCGGCAAGGCGGGCTGGAGCCGGACTACGAGCTGTGCGAGGTGGCGCTGGAGGGCAGTCAGTACGTGACGGTCATTCCGTCGTGCCTCATTCGGGCATCGAACAATGCCGAGTCGCAGGTTATGGTGCGGGTGTTTGGCGAGTCGAGCGTGATTGCTACGGCGCCTGCGCTGGCCAACGTGACGGTGCGTGCGGCGCGGTACGAGGTAATGACGTCGGGCCGGACGTACAGCGGCGAGCTGGGATGGCGTGAGGGCGACGCAAGCTGGCTCGACACCAAGCTGTATCAGGCCAAGATCAGCGGCGGAGCGTCCACAGGAGTGGTGGTCGACGTTGGTGAGGGCGGTGGCAAGGTGATGGTCGAAGTGCGACCCGGCGGGTGCTTCAACGACTACAGCGCGCCCGACAAAGGCTCGGGGTACATGGAGAACTCGGCGGTGTTCGAGTGCTACGGCGGTAGGTGCGTGTTTTCGTTTGATCGGCTGTGGACAACACCGACAGCAGCAGGCCAGAGCGATATGCTGTACAACATCCTCGTGCGTGGCGCGCGGACCAAGTACAGCCTGACGGTGGGCAACGGGCGGGGCAACTGCGGCAGGCATCGGTCGGCGTTCTGCGGCGCGGCCGCCAACTCGTGGCGGTGGCTTGACGATGCATCGCAGAACGACGGCGCCGAGCAACTGTTCACCAAGCTCTACTGCGCCTTCCACAAGTGCGGCTCGCAATGTCCTGTCGAGGTGAGCAAGCGGTGCAACGATACGCTGCGCGCGTTCGCTTGCGCGACAACGTACCCCGGATGCGATAGCCACGGCCTTCTCACGCCGCCGTGCCTCTCGCTCTGCACAGCGGTGGAAAAGGCTTGCGGCGAGAAGTTTGCGGCGGTCAGGCTGGAGCAGTACGACTGCACACATAACTACTTTACGCAAAAGGGCCCGTGCACTGGGCTGCCGTCGACCGGCGCTGGCTCCAGCGGGCTCTCTGCGGGACTCATCGTCCTCATTGTCCTTTCAGTGCTGGTGGTGCTCGGCGCGGCCGGTGCGGCAGTCGTCTGGTTCCTCCGGCGGCGGCAGCGGAGTGATGGCTACGAGCCCGTGCCGAGCGACGAGGCGATCAACGCGCCGACACCGACGCCTGTCAACGACCCTGGCCCGCCTCCTGCCGGCGAGGTGGTGCCGGCCGAGGCCTGAGTAAACATCAGTCTTTTACAGTTGCTCGCCAAGGGTGCTAAAAGGCAGAGGCTCCGAGACTGCCGATGCATTGCGAAGACGGAGGAAGAACGTGGTGCCAGGAGGAGGGAGCGGGAGGACGACTGAGGTGGCGCAGCCACCGTAGATAGGGGCGTAGCCCGGTGATGCTGGCGAGGTGGCGACAACTTCATAGACCCAGCCTGCATCCACAAGGGCCGCATCCAGCGGCTCCCAAGAGAGAGACGCAGACTCACGGACGTCGTCAATGGCGATATGCGGGTTGGCGGTGGGCGGTGTAGGCGGCGTCGAAGCCGGTGCTGGCGCCACCGCGTCGAGAATGACGCACTCGTCGTCCGACTCCCAGTCGTCGTCGTCCGAGTCAGAGGCGACATCGAGGGCAAGGGGTGCGGCGGCCGGCGGAGAAGGAGCGGCAGAGAAGCCACCAATACCGCCGGTGGCGGCAAAGCTGGCGCCAATGCTAGGACCAACGTCTAAACCATACCAAGCACCAGAGGCGGAACCAGCACTGGCACCAAAGCCAGAACCGGCATCTGACCACGTTGTGCTCGAGGTCGGAGGCGGGGCAGGGCTGTCGAAAGCGAGCGGGTCGGCGACGGCGGTAGGAAAGGCGCCCAGGTCGGAGGCGAATGAGAGCTCCTCTTCGTCATCATCCTGCTCTTCAGACTCGGGCTTGGCCTCGGGCCTGGCCTCAGATTCGGGCTCGGGCTCGGTATCCTCGACCTTGGCTGCGACTCCAATAGAGGAAACGGCGCGGGCGTCAAAAAGGTCGTCATCGGCAGTATCATCGCCGGCAGCATCGTCATCGTCATAGAAAAGGTCATCGTCGCTCGAGGTGACGGCACGGGAGGAGGAACGCGGCGCGAGTGCGGCTTGCTTGTCAGATTTGCCCGAGAAGACTGTGGTGACCTTGGCGATGGTTGAGAAGAAGCGATGCGAGAAGGAAGGCTTGGGTGCAGCCGCCAGGACAGATGATGACGAGGCGGCAATGTCCTGGGACTGGACCGTGAGCTCTTCTGCAGCGGATGAGCCCAGCTCGTTGATCTCGTCCAAGTCATTAAGCACGGCCGCGAGTCGAGCTGAGGCGGCAGCATGGGTGGCAGCCACGTCGGACCCCGAGGGTGAGGATGAACAGGGGGCGTCGGAAGCGTCGGAAGCGTCGGAGACGTCGGAGGCGTCGGAGACAGAGTCTGCAACAACCTCTTTGGGCGCAGCAGGTGGGCCAGGCACGGAGATGTCGCGGCGAGAAACAGCAGGGCGGCCATGGCGAAGGACCTGGGAAGGGGAGGCACCAGGGCTACGGCCACGGCGGCTAGGGGGGGCGCGGCCAGGGGGGGCACCCCCACCGCCAGCGCTGCGGCGGCTGAGTCTGCTGCTGCGGGGAGAAGAGGCA
>NW_013657657.1:375280-399298 GCF_000142905.1 Thecamonas trahens ATCC 50062
CTCACTCGTCAACGGCAGTATCATCGCCGGCAGCATCGTCATCGTCATAGAAAAAGTCATCATCGCTCGAGGTGACGGCACGGGAGGAGGAACGCGGCGCGAGTGCGGCTTGCTTGTCAGATTTGCCCGAGAAGACTGTGGTGACCTTGGCGATGGTTGAGAACAAGCGATGCGAGAAGGAAGGCTTGGGTGCAGCCGCCAGGACAGATGATGACGAGGCGGCAATGTCCTGGGACTGGACCGTGAGCTCCTCTGCAGCGGATGAGCCCAGCTCGTTGATCTCGTCCAAGTCATTAAGCACGGCCGCGAGTCGAGCTGAGGCGGCAGCATGGGTGGCAGCCACGTCGGACCCCGAGGGTGAGGATGAACAGGGGGCGTCGGAAGCGTCGGAAGCGTCGGAGACGTCGGAGGCGTCGGAGACAGAGTCTGCAACAACCTCTTTGGGCGCAGCAGGTGGGCCAGGCACGGAGATGTCGCGGCGAGAAACAGCAGGGCGGCCATGGCGAAGGACCTGGGAAGGGGAGGCACCAGGGCTACGGCCACGGCGGCTAGGGGGGGCGCGGCCAGGGGGGGCACCCCCACCGCCAGCGCTGCGGCGGCTGAGTCTGCTGCTGCGGGGAGAAGAGGCTTGATGGGCAGCGGACGACATCGAGCCAGCGGGCTCGGGAGCGGGTGGGACACGGTGTGCCTTGTTCCGCTCGACCACCTTGGACCTGGATTGCGAACTGCGCTTGGCTGCAATGCGCTTGCGGGTGTGGATGACCTCTGCGGTAACCTGCGCCCTTGCCTGTGCCTGTGACAGCGCCTGCGCCTGTGCCTGCACCTGCGCCTGCGCTTCGGCAACGGCCTTGGCCTCGGCCTCAGAGCGAGAAGCTGTGTTGCTGAGGCGCTTGGCCTCTTCGGTATCGACACTGCGATGCAGCTTCTTCTCCTTCTTCTTGCGCTTGATCTCCGAGTCGAGCACGTCCTCCGACTTGAGTTCCTTCGCCTTTCTGACCTCTTCTTCTTCTGCAGCCTCGTTGCGCTGCGTGGGGCGGGCAACAAGGCTACGCTTGGCGAAGTGAGGGTGGGCGATGACGGGCGCAGGCGGCATCGTGGGCATGGATACGGGCACTGCCGTGGGCTTGGCAAGAGCAGGCGTAGAAGCGGGTTCGTCGTGCGTGAGGAGTGCAGAAAGTGCGGCGAGCGATGGCCGTTCCGAAGGGAGCGGTGAGAGCGCGGCCGAGAGCGCGTCAGCGGCAGACGGAGAGAGAAGGTCTGAGCGCGCAAAGACAGCAAGATCGCCCGGCGGGGCGTGGAGATTGTCGCGACCAGCGGCAAATGCTCGGCGGAGGGCGAGGAGCTCCCAGGCAAGGACAGCAAGCGAGTAAGCATCGGACGAGAGTGTGTTGGGCTGGCCCATGTGAACTTCAGACGACATGTAGCGCGGGGTGCCGGCGCGAGAAAAGCGAACAGCCGGATGGTCGAGCGGAAGAGCAACGCCGAGATCGCAAATCTTGGCAGAGGTGATGCGGCCAGAGGCCGGATCTCGAACGAGCAGCACGTTTGCAGGCTTGATGTCGCGGTGCATGACGTCGAGCGAGTGGATGTGTGCCAGACCGGCAACAACAGAGGCTAGCACAGTGCGCTTGTCGCTCGGAGTGAGAGCGCGGCGAAGCGCTGCCTTGCGGATTACGGCAGCAAGATCGCCGCCGAGCACCAGTTCCATGACGATGGCAGCCGGCGGCGGGAGCGGGCGAGCACCGACGAGGGCAACCACATTCGGGTGGGCGCAACGATGAAGCAGGGCAGCCTCGCGCCAGAACGGATCGTCCTGCGCCGGCGCGTGGGCGGCAGCCAGCTGCTCCTGCTGACAGCGAGCATGCGAAGAGCGCGAGTCTGCCCGGGCTGTAGGCGTCCCTGCAGATGACGGCATGATGCCTGTAGCGGTGGCAGTGGCAGTAACAGTCCCCGACGACATGGCATCAGCAGAAGCCTCCGAGATGGTGTCCTGCATGGATGAGAAAGCTCTTCCACCCGAGCCAGAGTGAGAGTGACAGCCGTACGGATGTGAGCCAAGAGAAGATTGACCATGCGCAGAGGTAGTCGACGATGAGGTGATAGACGACGAGCAATCACCATGATGATCGGTGCTGCTCTTGTGGACCTCGTTACACTCGTTGACCTTGTTGAACTTGCCCATCGATTCCAATGCCTTGTGCGAATGAGCCGAGTTGATGGAACCATTCCCAGCGAGCGAATGAAGGAGTTTGACCGCAACTGGTCTGCCATGAAGCGATGCCCGAACAACTACAGAAAATCCTCCACTTCCAACAGCATCCGTTCCTCCCACTGAGTCATGGATGAGTGCCGTGTCAGGCGGAAGAAGGTACGCCGCCGCCGCCATGTCCCCCATGTCCCCCGCCGTCGTCTTCTGGCTTGTCCCGCTCCCACTCAAGTCTGCTTGTCCATGCCTCGATGTATGTTGTTTGCTGGCTGTGGGCGTCGCCATAGGGGTCGTCCCCGCAATAGCCGTGGCTGTGGCTGTCACAGTCGCCATGGTAGGGAGGTGGCCGGCGAGGGTGGGGTGTTCGCACAAGTCGGCTGATTGATCGGGGGTGGTACGGGCACTGGGCGAGGTCTGGGGGGTTGATCAGGGGTGGTACGGGCACACGCACTTGGTTGACGGTTAAACAGGTGGTGATCGAGCTGGGGCTAGGAAGGGGGCCAGGTGCAAGATCTGAATTTACGGCAAGTCGGTCTACGCCGACGGAAACTCAGTCGACATCTCGCCGTTTGTCGTATTGATGTAGAAGGTCTGGTTGGTAGCCGGGTTCGTCTTCTCGATCCACCCGTCGGGGAGCGGGATGGCGCCGGTTTCGACTGGCGGAGAGAGTACGCCGCGGCCCTCGGTCGGCGTGAGCGGCGGTGCCGTCACCCACTTCATCTGCCGAAAGACGATCATGGCCTCGGGGAAGTTCTTGCTGTGATACTTCGTCTTGCCGTCAACTGTCGACGTCCACGACACCTTGTGCTTTCCGTGATGGACCGCCTCGGGGATGTAGCCGAGGCTGATCATGCGACTGATCATGACGCTTGACGCCGCGAGAACCCCATACTTGGACTTGAACTCATGATTGTGGAGCTGGATGACCGAGTTGTCGAACGTGTTGCTGTACGGCTTGTGACTGATGATGTTGAACTTCTTGTCGGCCTCAGTCGCCATCTCGAGCCCAGCCTCCAAGAGCGTCTCAGCAATGAGCGTCTGGACGACTGTGTTGCATGGCGAGAGCTTGACGCGCGAGTGGGACAGGTTGATGACCACCCGCGGGTCAGAGAGCGGCACAAACGAGCCATCAAGTGGGACAAGAAAGACGACGTAGTTGTCATCGCCACTCAGCACCACACCTGCACCTGCAAACGACCGCAGCACCCGCAGCGTCATCAGTGTGGCCACGATGAGCCCCGCCGTCTCGGCGTAGAACGTGGTGTACTCCATCGTAGTCGTTACTTGCTTGCCGCCGGTCGGCACCTCCTCCCACGAGCTCATCCGTGCAAACGCTGCACGGATTGTCTCAGTCACCGCGTACGGCATGTTAGCCGTGGCGTAGAGAAAGTCCTTGCCCGAGATGGCAAACGCGGCGTGGCGCGCGGCGGGCGGATCCGACGGCGCGCGCTCGCGGATGACAAACAGGTACTCGTATGCCATGCCTTCGATGACCATGCCGATGGTCGAGAGCGCGTTGGCGAGGGCAGCGACAGCGTCAAAGGCCGAGATCTTCTTCTCAAACGACCACACCTTGTCGACCTTGGCTGTAAACGTCCGATCCTTGTCCGAAGGCGCAAACGGCGCCGTCAGCACCATGCCCTCGCCGCCGAGCGCCTCGCTCAACCCTGCAAGCGTCTCCTCACCAATCGAAGCCGAGACAACAATCTTCTCAGCCTGCGCCGAGATGACATGGTAGACTGCGCCGGCCGGCGGGATCACCTTGGGCCGCTCTGGGATGTCATCGACCTCACCACTGTTGGTGCTCATCGAGCCACCAGTCGCGCCTGCCGAGAGCATCACAACTTTCTTCTTGGCCATGTCCGCGGCCTTGTCCTTCATCGACTTGCCGCCCTTCATAGCAGCGCCGTCGGCCTCATCGTAGCTCGGAGGAGCAGCATCGTCGATAGTGCCGGACGGCGAGTAGATCGACGGCGCCACAAAATGGAACTGCGGCTGGGCACAGTAGTGACCGCCACCAGCAAGCACGTATCCCATCTGGGTGATGGCAGTGATGGCGGCGGCAAAGATGCCAGCCCATGGTCCGCGCTTGGACGGATAACCCTTGAACTTTGCCCGGAAGTGGTCTGCATTTTCCTGAAACGGCTTCTTGAGCACATAGCCCGCGGCTGCTACAGCAGCCTCGATGGCATCAAGCACGGCTCGCGGCGTAGAGAGCGATGCCATCCACTCATCCTTGTCATCTCCAGCGAGGGTAAAATGCGTTGTGTCAACAGTGGCCATTCTGACCATGCAATGAGTCGGTCAGACCACGCACCTCGGGCAACTATGTGAGTCCGGAAAAAGGCAGCAGGAAGACAACCCAACTGGCAAGCTAGAATCACACGTACATGATAGAGTCTGATGCGCGTTCTTGCTTTGTGCAAGAAGGAGAGGTGTTGCAAGAAGTCGCCCTCACCAGTCCTTGACCGGTATGCCGACTCGAGCGGGGTTTGTGCGTTTTGATTCCTGGAACACGCACCATCCTCGTGCACGCACGCTTGGGTCGCTTGCCCATATTCAAGCAAAAAATACAAAAGAGTGAATGTGAAGAAGGACAGAAAGGCATGATGGTATGGATGCTGTGTGTAACCATGGAATGTGTATATCTCCGGCACTACAGGACATCATGTCTGACGGGATGACTATGCGCGTGCGTCACTTGACATCCAACACCATCATGGTTCCACACGTTCGATTAATGCATGCCACCAATAATGAATGTTCGACCAAAGCATGGTGGTGCTGATGTGAGCTGAAGGATGACAATGACTGTGGGTGGCGTTCGGTGCTATGAGATATAATCAGTAACTGGTTGTTGAAGGTCCTAGAACAGGTGTGCAAGGGCTGTGTCCATCATGTGCCCCCGCCATCGTCTCAGATAGACTGCATAACATGGTTGTCCTGTGTTCAGCATGGGCTGTGTCCATCATGTGCCCCCGCCATCGTCTCAGGGATCACTGGTCAGTCTAGCATAACATGGTTGTCCTGTGTTCAGCATGGGCTGTGTCCATCATGTGCCCCCGCCATCGTCTCAGGGATCACTGGTCAGTCTAGCATAACATGGTTGTCCTGTGTTCAGCATGGGCTGTGTCCATCATGTGCCCCCGCCATCGTCTCAGGGATCACCGGTCAGTCTAGCTTGTTGCGACCTGCGGGATTGGAGCGGGACATACTCGACGCAGAGAGGAATGGAGGAAAAGGTAGACGAGTACCACCGGTTCCTGGAGGATGTATTGAGACCGCAGCTTGAGGTCCGTGAGCGTGAACTTGCTGCGGTGCGTGCTGAAGAGGCTGCGGTGGGTCGGGTGGAGGAGACGCTGGCAACGCTGGTCGACCGACGGATGGGCTCACTGGAGACAGTGGTGGACATGGGCGCCGGATGTGGCATGCGCGCAGAGGTCGAATCGGTCTCCAAAGTCTTTGTTCATGTCGGGCTTGGCTTCCATGTAGAGATGACCTTGCCAGAGGCTCAGGCTTGGGCTGTTGCTCGTCGCGAGGTCATCGCTGCTGATCTGGATCGCCGCATCCGTGCCGTGGCAGAGACCCGCGCTCACATTCGCGTCGCTATGGCCACCATCCGCGAGCTGAGAGAACCAACTGTTCCCGAGGACTAAGAGGAGTTGTGTGATGCGGGGTTAGAGGGCATGGTCTGGTGGAGTGTGTCGTCGTCAGAACCGATGTCGTGGCTGTCTGGTGCGCTGCGACATGAGCCTCATCCACTGTGCAACCTCACCGTCGGAGCCGTGCGCTATGCACGACGACTAGGCCGTGGACTACGCATCACGGCAGGGGAAGCTCGCTTCTGTATTCGCCTCGTCTGCAACAGGCATGGTGGATTATGCCTGGCTCGACTTGATGAGCTTGGCTAGACGCGAGAGAGCCTCATCGTAAAGCTTGGGATCGGCGACGGAGAACGAGGCGCGGACATAGGGCGAGGGTGCGCCTGAGGGTGAAAAGGCCGAGCCCGGGACGAGAATGACTTTGGCGGCGATGGCCTTTTCCTTGATGAGGGTGAACGAGTCCTCGATGCCGAGGATCTTGATCCAGAGGAACATGCCTGCGGTCGGGAGCGACCACTCGGCGAGGCCGGCAAGGTGCTTGTCGGCGGCAGCGGCGAGGGCGGTGGCCCGAGCAGCGTAGAACTCGCGAACAGCGGCAACGTGGGCGTTAAACCCGTCAGGGCCCCACGCGTCGAGGACGGCGGCGGCGATGGCCTGCGAGATACCTGATGAGTGGAGCGAGGTGGCCTGGGCGTGAAGGAGGATGGCGTCGACGAGCGGGCTCGGCCCGGTGACCCATCCGAGGCGAAGACCCGACGAGAGGATCTTGGAAAACGAGTCAAAGCGGAGGACACGCGACGAGGTGTCCATCGAGAGGAACGACGGCTGCGGTGCCACCGGGGGGTGGGTGAGGAAGTAGTATGGATCGTCCTCCAAGATGAGAAGTCGTGGGCGCAGGCGAGGTCGTAGATCCGGGCCTTGCGCTCGGCCGAGAGCGTGGCACCCGAAGGGTTCTGCCCGGTCACAATGGTGTACAGCGCCTTGGGCTTGGGCTTGTCCTCCGGCCAGGCCTCCAGGATGGCCTCGAGCGAGTCCGGGACCAGGCCGAGCTCGTCGAGCTCGACATCAACCAGATCAACGCCGGCCGGCTGGAGATACGCCAGTGCACCCGAGTACGACGGGTTCTCCAGCAGTAGCGATTCGCCAGGACCAAGAATGGCGGCAAAGGCCTTGGTCAGCGCGTCCTGCGAGCCGGTCGTCACCGCCAGTGCCCGATCCACACCAACTGCCGACGCGTTCTCGCCGTGGTACCGAGTCATCAGACCCGTAAGGCCATCGACCAGCCGCGGAAGACCAGGCGTGGCCGAGTACTGCAGCGCCTCGTCGAGCATGGTGCCATCCAGAGTCACCTTGATGGACTCGGTCTGTGTCGCAGCATCGCCAAGAGAGCCTGGAGCGTTGACATCGATGGTGATCTTGGAGAGCGGAAAGGTAGCAGGATTGGGAAGACCAGCCCCAAGCGAGATCATGCCAGGTTCGCGAAGCAGTGGCATTAGTGCCCGAATGGGCGATGGCTTCCGAGCACGAGCCGTCTCGGTGAGAAAGGCCGAGTAGTTTGGCGCGACAGCAGCGGCAGCCATCGTCACCGAATTGGTCGCCGTCGTCATCGCCATTGTGCTTGAGTTCTTTGAGAGAGACATAACCCGACCAGCAATTCGCAGCATATACCTTCAATAGTCTTAGATACTCTTGCTTCTACTTCAATGCCACACCGTCACCTCGGAGTAGCCAACGAGCAAAGAGTCGTGTCTTCCAGTCCTTCCGCACTCAGTTGAGCACTGCGGGTGGCGCCACGTCGCCGACCATAATTTGGTCAATTCTGGGCATTTCCTCCGAGACAGTCTCACATCCGCTCTGATGTCATCAAGACGATCTAGAGAGCCCGAAAGAGGGGGAAGGGGGGAGGGGGAGGAAAGGGGGGAGAAGAGGGGGATCAAGGCGATAGCGTATGGCTAGCCGCTCTGTGTCCATTTGTATATGTGTCAGTTGTACCTTCCAATCGACTCATTTGCTACCTTCTTGTGCTCCTCGCGTGCGCGTTCTGTTCTTCTAGGTCTGAGCTCACGATTATTTTACTTTACTAATTGTAGCGCTCACGCTCCAACCCGCATCCGCACTCGCAGCCGACGAGACGACGAGGCGACGACGATCGGTGGCTATGGGCGAGCGGTAGGCACGCCTCTCTCTCTCACCCTCTGTAGAGACAACCTGTGGACAAGGCCGTCGGACCGGAACAAGAACCCGACAGCAACCACAAAGAGAGTTTCTTCTCTTCACTTTGGTTGTCACAGATACAAAGAAGGCACTTCATTTCTTCTCTATACCCTCTACCCGTGTGCTGGTGAGACGGACCAAAGCGCGCGCACCAAATCTTTCAACGGCGGTTTGGCTAACAAGACCAGCCGCCCCCCCCCCCACCTTACCCCCCTGTGGCTCTACACTGAGTACAGGACCCGTTCAAAGGGATCAAGGTAGTGTATAGGTTGTGTAGCAAGAGGTAGTAGGGCAGTGGCTTTTTTTTTCCTCTTCATTCTCCTCAACTAGGCTTGTACAGACGACGACTTCAGCCATGTTCAGGTCGTTGTCGCGAAGCAACCTCCGGCGATCGCAATCGATCAATGCCTTTGTCAACGCTCTCCGGCAGGCAAACATCAAGCCAACGCACAACTTTATTTTCACCGCTGTGGCAAAGGCCTTTGGCATCTCGGTCTCGCAGGTGGAAGAGTATGCGCTGACGGGTGCTCATCTCTCGCAGGTCAACCAATTCCTCGCGGCAGATGGTCCGTGGAAGCTCATGTTCTACTTTCAGCCGCTGGAGACCGGCGCCGCCGATGACGACGCCGACGAGAGCGCTGGCGGGCCGTCGAAGCGGAGCGGTGCACCAACGCTGCGGATCACCGACGGCAAAGACGAGCCGCTGCGCGGCAAGGCCATTTACTTTCTGCGGATGCGGCAAGTCGAGCTGACTGAGGCCAACATTGCCACAGAGGTGGTGACCGGGCGGATCTCCGGCGGCGTCGGCCTCCTCTCGTCACTGCAGGAGACGATCGAGCACGTCATGCTTCCTGCACTCTCGGCGCAGGGCATGTGGGGCGAGCTGCCGAACGACTCTGACAAGATCGAAGCATTCCTGGAGGCGCTGGACAAGTTTGTGACGATGCTCGCCCAGGTCATGTCGTCGCTGGCGCAGGGCGTGACACTGCGGCTGAAGGCACTACCGATCGAGAACAAGCCGAGTGCCTTTGCCGAGGCTGCTCTCTCGCCAGAGCTTGTGGCCGAGTGCGAGGAGCTCGTGGACGACTGGTGCAAGAAGATCGACCTCGTACTCGCCGAATCCGAGGTTGTGCGGCGCGAGTCGGACTCGGTCGGGCCGAACAAAGAGCTCGAGCACTGGAAGGCGCGGATGGCCAAGTTCAACACCATCACCGACCAGCTCAAGCACGAGACGGTCAAGGTGGTCATCGGAACGCTGACGGCGGCCAAGTCGAAGAAGCTCGAGGTGTGGAAGACGCTTGACAACCGCATCACCGACGCTGCCAACGAGGCCAAGGACAACGTGAAGTACTTGTACACGCTCGAGCGGTTCTCGGAGCCGCTCTACAAGTCGGACCCCGTGCAGATGGTCGAGGCCATCCCGGGCCTCATCAACGCCATCAAGATGATGCACTCGATCGCGCGGTACTACAACACCAGTGAGCGGATGACTGCGCTCTTTGTCAAGATCACCAACCAGATGATCACGTGCTGCAAGGAGTACATCCGTGGCGACGGCGAGATCTGGGAGCAGGACCGGTCGACGCTCATCGGCAAGCTCCAGGCCTGCCTCGCGCTCAAGAAGGCGTACCAGGACGCGTTCCGCCAGACCAAGACTCGGCTCCGGTCGCAGCCCAAGGACAAGCAGTTTGACTTTTCCGAGATGTACATCTTTGGCAAGTTTGAGCTCTTTTGCAAGCGGGTTAAGAAGCTCATCGACACCTTTATCATCATTGAGCAGTTTTCGGCGCTCGAAAACTGCTCCATCGAGGGCATGGGCGAGATTCTGGAGCGGTTCAACACCATTGTCGCCGAGCTGCGGAACAAGCAGTACGACTTGCTCGACCACCGCAAGCTCGAGTTTGAGGCCGACTTTGTGCTCTTCTACGAGAAGATTGTCGACCTCGAGCGGCTGCTGCAGGAGTTTATCAACGCCGCTTTTGAGCCGATCACCTCGACTCAGCGTGCGCTCTCGCTCCTCCGCCAGTTCCAGAGCGTCCTTCTCATGGACTCGCTCCGCGCCGAGCTCGAGAACAAGTACTTGCTCATCTTTGCCAACTACGGCCGCGAGCTCGACGTTGTCCGCCGCCTGTACGAGAAGCAAGCCAACGCGCCGCCGATTCCGCGCGACACCCCGCCGGTTGCCGGCGCCATCTCGTGGGCCCGCCAGCTTCTGCGCCGGATCGAGGAGCCGATGAAGCTCTTCCAGGCCCACCCGCACATTCTGTACACTCTCGAGGCCAAGAAGGTCATCCGGGTGTACAACAAGCTCGCTCGGGCGCTTGTCGAGTTTGAGACCCTCTACCACGAGTCGTGGATGAACTCGGTTGAGGAGGTCAAGTACGCGCTCAACGCTACGCTGCTGGTGCGGAACCCGGGCGCCAAGTCGGTCATCCTCGTCAACTTTGACTCGCTCATCCCCAAGCTCATTCGCGAGACCAAGGCCATGCAGCGTATGGAGCTCGAGGTGCCCGAGACCGCCAAGCTCATCACCATGCAGGAGGCCAAGTTCAAGGCCCACTACAACAACCTGCAGTACATGCTCGAGGAGTACTCGCGCGTCCGCTCCAAGATCCCCAAGAAGTTCGCCCAGCTCATCGGGCCGCACGTCGAGCTGGTCAAGTCGCGCATCGAGCCTGGCCTGGTGAGCCTTACTTGGACCTCGCTCAACATTGACGGCTACCTTGCCGCCATCCACGAGTCACTGGCCCACCTTGAGGACCTCGTCGACAAGATCAACGACATTATCGCCTGCCGCGTCGACTCTACGCTCGCAAGCATCCGCGCCACCCGCCTCATCGACCTCCCCTCCGAGTCGTCTATCACCATCGAGGCCTTTGCCGACGCTGCCGAGGAAACGACGCGGAGCCGCGCCGCAAGCCTTGACTCCAAGGTCGTTCTCGTCGAGTCGGCTGTCCAGGACCTTGTCGCCCTCATCACCCGTGGCTACACCTCGTCGGACATGGCCAAGGTCGAGGGCTTTATCGACCGCGTCGCGCAAGAGTACGCCAACGCCACGTTTGAGGCCATTGTTGAAGCTGTCAAGGCCTCGATGGAGCTCATCAAGTCGCGACTTGTTGGGAGCAGCAGCGATGGCAACACTTCGCCCGAGGCCGACGCCGATGGGACTGGGGCTGACGGCGGGGCAGGCAGTGCCGGGCCGTCGAGCGGCATGTCTGGTGCCAAGACTGTGTCCGGGAGCGGCAGCGGGGTTGCATCCGACGGCAGCGTTCCGCTCTTCAAGCTCTCTGTCGAGCTCGAGGTGCCGGAGCTTGTCCTCACGCCGTCGCTCGAGGCTCTCCAGCAGTACATCGACGTGGTGGTGGAGAAGATCAAGGTTGCGTCGGCGCTCATCTACACGTGGGGCCAGGAGCGGCCGACCAAGCGCAAGGGTGCGAGCGGCGGCGCCGGCGAGCTCGGCGAGGGTGCTGGCGACGAAGAGAGTGCCGGCAACCGGACGCTCAACACGTCACTGACCGGCTCAGTCATCGGCTCGCCGGGCGGGCTCGCTGCGTCGTTTGTGGGCTCGCTCGCCGGTGGTGACGATGCTGGCGGCGACGATGCCGGCGTCCTCCGCAACTACTACGAGTCGATTGAGAACCACAAGGAGATTCTCAAGCTCCAGCGCGAGCTCGCGGCTGTCACCTCGCAGCTCAAGAGCCGGGTCAAGGCCGACCTCTCGCGGTTCTCCAAGTACGCGTTCCTCTGGTCGGAGGACCGCAACGCGACGTACGAGAGGTTCTTGGCGAGCACGCCAGGCATCGAGGCCTTTGAAAACGAGCTCGGGCGGTACGAGGGCCTGCGGCGCGAGATCGAGGACCTTGCCGCCGTCGTTGTCATCGGCGCGGTGGCACTCGACTACGGCGAGCTGAAGCGGGCGCTGAGCTCCGAGGCCGTGGGCTGGAAGCAGTTCTACGGGGACAATCTCAAGATCAAGAGCCACCAGGAGATGAACGAGCTGGTGGCGTTCTTTGACGAGTCGACGGTCAAGCTCAACCGGCAGCTCAACGACCTCGACGATATCCGGGCGGTCATGGACGTGCTCGCCGAGCTGCGGAAGGAGGAGACCTCGATCTCGATGAAAATCACGCCCATCGAGGAGACGTACTCGCTCCTCAACCACTACTCGATCCGGTACTCCAAGGAGGAGGCCGACGCGGCTGACAACCTGCGGTACTCGTGGAAGAAGCTCAAGATGGGCCTGGCCATTGCCAAGCAGGCTGAGCTCTCCAAGCTCCAACCCAAGTTCAAGAAGGAGCTGCTGCGGTCTGTCGAGGCGTTTGAGGACGACGTCGACGAGTTTGTGGCCGACTACACGCTCAACGGGCCGATGGTGCGAGGCATTTCGCCGCGTGTTGCGGTGGAGCGTCTCAAGGCGTTCCAGCGGCTGTTTGAGGAGCGTGAGCGGAAGATGACCACGTACCAGGGCGGCGAAGTGCTCTTTGGTCTGCCAGTCCACGAGTACCCCAAGCTAGTCAAGATCCGCAAGGAGCTGCGGCTGCTCGAGAGCCTTTACGGCCTGTACTCGGACGTGTTGGTGACCGTGGGTGGGTACGAGGACATCATCTGGAGCGAGCTCGACCTCGAGGGCATTCAGCAGCAGATCAAGGGCTTCCAAGACAAGTGCAAGCGACTGCCCAAGGCCATGCGGGAGTGGGAGGCGTATCTCGAGCTCAAGACCAAGATCGACGACTTTGACCGGCTGCTCCCGCTGCTGGCAGACTTGTCGCACCCCGCGATTCTCTCGCGGCACTGGGAGGCCATTTCTGAAGTGACCGGGACCAAGTTCAAGGTTGACATGGACACGTTCAAGCTCAAGAACCTGCTCGAGGCGACACTGCTGGAGAACGAGGCCGAGGTACACGACATCTGCTTTGCCGCCGTCCGTGAGGCCGAGATTGAGACCAAGATCAACGCGCTGCAGGACGAGTGGTCGGACGCGAGCTTTGAGTTTGCCAACTTTAAGAAGCGCGGAGCCATCATTCTCAACGGCGAGCGGACGCAGGAGATCATGTCGCAGATCGAGGACTCGCTGATGGTCCTTGCCGGCCTCCTCTCGTCGCCGTACAACAAGCCGTTCAAGGCAGACATTCTGCTCTGGTCGCAGAAGCTCTCGACGTGCTTCCGCGAGATCGAGAACTGGGTCCACGTCCAATCGCTGTGGATTTACCTCGAAGCGGTCTTTGTGGGCGGTGACATTGCCAAGGCCATGCCGCTCGAGGCGAAGCGGTTCGCCTCGATCGACAAGTCGTGGGTCAAGATCATGAACGCGGTGCGGGACAACCCGAACGTGGTCTCGTTTGTGTACTCGGACGAGACGCTCTCGAGCCTCCTCCCGCACCTTGCTGACATGCTGGAGCTCTGCCGGTCGTCGCTCGCCGGCTACCTCGAGGGCAAGCAGCGGATTTTCCCGCGGTTCTACTTTCTCTCGCACCCGGCCCTGCTCGAAGTGCTTGGCTCGGCCAACTCCAACTGCCAGGCCGTGCAGCCGCACCTCAAGTCTGTCTTTGCCAACATCCATCGGGTCAAGTTCTCCAAGACCGAGTTCAACCACATTGTGGGTATGACGTCGGGCGAGGGCGAGTACGTCCCGCTGCGCAAGAGCATGGAGTGCGAGGGCAATGTGGAGAACTGGCTCAACGTCCTCATCTCGCGGATGAAGGAGACGGTGCGGAGCATTCTGCGGCGCGGTGCGTCGGTCATGGGCTCGATGGACCTTGACGCGTTTGTGATGGAGCACGCGGCGCAGGTTGGCCTCCTCGGCATTCAGCTCAAGTGGACAGAGACTTGCGAGAAGAGCCTTGGTGAGGCCGCCAAGGGCGACCAGAACGCGATGAAGGCGCGTGACTTTGCCAACTACAACGACTTTATGACGCTCGTCACGCTCACGCGCGAAGACCTCGACCGACGCGACCGCGTCAAGGTTGAGACGCTTGTCACCATCTCGTACCATCAGTGGGACATTTTCAACGAGCTGTTCAAGGCGTACGTGCGGAGCCCGGAAGACTTTGACTGGCTCAAGCAGACCCGCTTCTACTGGCGCGGGGCCGACGCCAACTGTAAGATCCACATCACTGACGTCGAGTTTGAGTACTGCTACGAGTACCTCGGGTGCACAGATCGGCTGGTCATCACGCCGCTCACGGACCGATGCTACATCACTCTCGCACAGGCCATGGGCATGTCGCTCGGCGGCGCGCCGGCCGGCCCGGCTGGAACCGGCAAGACCGAGACTGTGAAGGACATGGGCAAGGCGCTCGGCAAGTACGTCGTCGTCTTCAACTGCTCGCCCGAGATGACTTACCAGCAGCTGGAGAAGACCTTCAAGGGTCTCGCCATGTCTGGGTGCTGGGGCGACTTTGACGAGTTCAACCGCATCAAGCTCCCGGTCCTCTCTGTGGCGGCGCAGCAGATTTCGTCGATTTTTACGGCCAAGCGCGACCAGCTCGACCGCTTTGTCTTTACCGACGGTGCGCTCACGCCGCTCGACACCGAGTGCTGCATCTTCATCACCATGAACCCGGGCTACGCCGGGCGGCAGGAGCTTCCGGAGAACCTCAAGCTCCAGTTCCGGACGTGCGCCATGATGGTGCCTGACCGTGACATCATTATGAAGGTCAAGCTTGCTGCGTCGGGCTTCCAGAAGTTCCTCTCGCTTGCCATCAAGTTCTTCTGGCTCTACAAGCTGTGCGAAGAGCAGCTGTCGGAGCAGATTCACTACGACTTTGGCCTCCGCAACATTCTCTCAGTCCTCCGGACCGCTGGTGCGGTCAAGCGCGCGCATCCGGACGACATGGAGGACGACATTCTCCAGCGGGTCTGCCGGTCGATGAACCTCTCCAAGCTCGTCGACGACGACTACCAGCTCTTCCTCTCGCTGCTGTCGGACCTGTTCCCGGGCGAGTTTGCGGTCCAGCACGGAGCCAAGGACCTCGACATGTGCATCGACTCGCAGTGTGAGTCGCTCGGCCTCATCCCGCACCCGAGCTGGAAGCTCAAGCTGTTCCAGCTTGAGGAGACGGCCAAGGTGCGGCACGGCATCATGGTGCTTGGCCCGTCCGGTGCTGGCAAGACGACGTGCATTTCGGTCCTGCTCGGCGCGCTCAAGGAGACTGGCCTCTCGTACCGCGAGTGGCGGATGAACCCGAAGGCGATCAAGACGCAGCAGTACCTAGGCAAGACCGAGACGGCGACCAACGAGTGGAAGGACGGCATTTTCTCGTCGCTCTGGCGCAAGGCCAACAAGATGCTCGAGAAGAAGAAGGATGAGCATGTGTGGCTCACCATGGACGGACCTGTGGACTCGCTGTGGATCGAGTCGCTTAACACAGTGCTCGACGACAACAAGACGCTGACGCTGCCTAACGGCGACCGGCTGCCGATGCACCGTAACCTCAAGCTCATTTTCGAGGTCGACTCGCTCGACAACGCGTCGCCGGCTACAGTCTCGCGGTGCGGTATGATCTACATGTCGGACACGGCACTCGGGTGGCGACCGGTCCTCGCCTCGTGGCTCAAGAGCCGGGCCGACTACGAGGTTGAAGTCCTCCACGAGCTGTTTGAGGCGGTGTGGGACGCCGGACAGCTGTTTGTTAGCGAGTCGCTCAATGTGACGATGGTGACGCCGCTCATCAACGCCATTCAGATGGCGCTCAACCTGCTGACTTCGTCGCTCAAGCGGCCATCAACGGCTGCGGCGCCGAGCGCGGTGCACCTCAACCGGCTCTTTGTTTTTGCCTTTGTGTGGGCGCTTGGTGGCCTGCTCTCGGAGGAGGAGCGTGTCAAGTTCTCTGCACACTTGTACGAGAACGACGCGTTTGCGACGCTCGACCTGCCGGACATTGGCGCCTTCCGCGACGCGGCCGACGGTGACACTATCTTTGAGTTTATGGTCCGACCCGGCGGGTCGTGGGCGCACTGGGCCTCGCAGGTGCCCGAGTTTGAGTACCCGGAGGTTGGCGATGTGCGGTTCCACGACATTCTCGTGCCGACGACCGACTCTGCGCGGCTTGAGTTCCTCACCAATGAGATCATGAAGCAAGGCCTGCATGTCCTGCTGGTGGGTGAGTCGGGAACGGCCAAGACGGTGACCATTCTGCAGTACATGGCCAAGCAGGATCCGGACAAGTACCTCTCCAAGGTGGTCAACTTTTCGTACGCGACCGAGACCGACGGGTTCCAGTCTGCCATCGAGGGCTCTGTGCAAAAGGTGCACACGGGCGTGTTTGCGCCGCAGTACGGCAAGAAGATGATGGTGTTTGTGGACGACATCTCGATGCCCGAGACGAACGAGTGGGGCGACCAGCCGACAAACGAGACGGTGCGGCAGCTGATCGAGGAGCAGGGCCTGTACTCGCTGGAGAAGCCAGGCGAGTTCCTTAAGATCATCGACCTCCAGTTCCTGGGCGCGATGTTCCACCCGGGCGGCGGACGGAACGACATTCCGTCGCGGCTTAAGCGGCACTTTGCAGCGTTCAACTGCACGCTGCCGTCGCCGGCGTCTATCGAGCGCATTTTCTCTGTCATTGTGCAGGGCCACTACTCGTACGAGCGCGGGTTCTCGGGCGAGGTTGTCGAGCTTGCGGGCCAGATGACGAGCCTCACGACGCGGATCTGGAGCCTGACCAAGGCGCGGATGCTGCCGACGCCGGAGCACTTCCACTACGTGTTCAACCTCCGCGACCTCTCGCGGATCACTGAGGGCCTCATCGACACGCAGAGCGACGTGGTGACGTCGCGGAGCGTGCTGCTCACGCTCTGGCGCCACGAGTGCGAGCGTGTGCTCAGCGACCGGCTCATCTCGTCGGAGCACCGCAAGTGGTTCGCGGCGACGATCACGTCTGTGGTCTCGGAGGCGTTTGGGGCGCAGGTGGCGGCCGAAGTCATGTCGCCGTGCTTCTTTGTCGATTTTCTGCGCGACGAGCCGGACATTGACGAGATTGATCTCGATGACCCGAACGCCAACTTTGACGCTCCCAAGGTGTATGAGCCGATCAAGAGCATGAAGGCGCTGCGGTCGCGGATCAAGGGCTTCATGGACCAACACAACGAAGAGGTGCGTGGTTTTGTCCTCGACCTGGTGCTGTTTGAGGACTGCATCAAGCACGTAGTCAAGATCTCGCGCATCATCCGGCGGCCGCGTGGCTGCGCGCTGCTGGTGGGTGTGGGCGGTAGTGGCAAGCAGTCGGTGACCAAGCTGGCGGCGTACATTGCGGGCCACGAGACGTTCCAACTCCAGATGACGCGGAGCTACAACGTGTCCAAGCTGATGGAGGACCTGCAGGTCCTGTACCGCAAGGCCGGTGGCGAAGGCAAGAAGGTCACGTTCATCTTTACGGACAACGACATCAAGGAGGAGCGGTTCCTCGAGTACATCAACTCGATCCTGACGAGTGGCGATGTGGACGTGATGGCCAAGGACGAGCGCGACTCGATTCTGCTTGAGCTTCGCGAGGTGATGAACAAGGAGCGACCGGAGCTGGAGGACAACATGGTGAACCTCAACAAGTTCTTCATCGAGCGTGTGCGGCAGAACCTGCACATTGTGCTCTGCTTCTCGCCTGTGGGCGAGAAGTTCCGGACGCGGAGTCTCAAGTTCCCGGGCCTTGTTTCTGGAGTGACGATTGACTGGTTTGACCCGTGGCCGCTCAAGGCGCTCAAGGCAGTGTCGCGGCGGTATCTGGTCGAGTTCCCGATGGTGTGCGAGGCGTCGGTCCGCGAAGCGCTCATCGAGTACATGTCGAACGTGCACTTTTTGGTGGAGCGGACGTCGAAGCGGTACTTTGAAAAGTACCGCCGCAACGTGTTTGTCACGCCCAAGTCGTACCTCTCATTCCTCTCGTCGTTCCGGGCAGTCTACGAGCAGAAGAAGGCCGAGATCGACGCAGAGGACTCGCGGATGAAGATCGGTCTGCAGAAGCTCGAGGCTGCCGAGATTTCGGTCTCGAAGCTCAAGGAGAAGCTCGATGAGCAAGAGGTGGAGCTTGTCAAGGCGCAGGAGGTGGCGCGCCAGCAGCTCGACAAGATTGTGACCAAGACGGCCGAGGCGAAGAAGGAGAAGGACAAGGTCAAGGCGGTGAAGGACCAGGTCCTTGTCCAGCAGCAGGAGGCCGAGGCGGCGTCGCAGGCTGCTGACGCGGAGCTTGCCAAGGCGTTGCCGCATCTCAAGGCTGCAATTGCGGCGCTGGAGGTCATCGACCCAAAGGACATTAACGAGCTGCGGGCGGGTAACCACCCGGTCCACTTTACCAAGCGCGTCCTCGACTGCGTGCGAATCATGCGGTACCTGGGGATGGAGCCTGTTGAGATGGAAGAGAACGGGAAGATCCGGACCTCGTGGGTGGAGTCGAAGCGGATGATGAACAAGAAGGACTTTCTGGACTCGCTGCTCAACTTTCCGCTCACCACGCTCAACGGCGAAATCATCGAGCTCCTCGAGCCGTACTTTGACGACGAGGAGTTTATGGTGGGCTCGGACCGTGCTGCGACGGTGAACCTGGCGCTGAAGGGCCTGTTTGAGTGGTGCGAGGCTATCATCAAGTACTACCACGTCTCGCGCGACATTGAGCCGAAGCAGATGGCGAAGAACAAGGCGCAGAAGCGGCTGCAGCAGGCAAACGAAGAGCTGTCTGACGCGCAGAAGCAGCTCGACGAGAAGGAGGCTGTTCTCGCGGCGATGCAGGCCAAGTACGACGCGTGCCAGGCGGAGGAGCAGCGGCTGGCGAGCATTGCCGAGAAGACGAAGCGGACGATGACGGCTGCGCTTGCGCTCATCGACGGGCTTGCCGGCGAGAAGGAGCGGTGGACGGCAAAGAGTCTGACGTTTGGCGACGTGGTGACCAAGCTGGTGGGCGATGTGGCGGTGGCGACGGCGTTCCTCTCGTACGCGGGACCGTTTATGCAGGAGTACCGGAACCGGCTGGTGAAGCAGTGCCGGAGCGACCTCAAGTCGAGCCACATTCCGTTCTCGTCGGAGCTCGACGTGGTCAAGCTGCTGACGGACGACAACGAGGTCGGGCAGTGGAACCTCGAGGGTCTGCCGACGGACGGACAGTCGACGCAGAATGGCATCATTGTTGTGAACGCGGCGCACATGTACGCGCGGTTCCCGCTCATGATTGACCCGCAGGGCCAGGGGCGGGCTTGGATTCTCAACCACGAGGCAGCCAACGGGCTCAAGGTGGTGACCTTTGACACGCGTGGGTTCAAGGACACGCTCGAGACGTGCGTGCAGACGGGCGTGCCGCTCCTCATCGAGGATGTGGGCAACGAGCTCGACCCGATTCTCGATCCTGTGCTCGAGCGCGGAGTCAAGCTTCCGGGCGCCAAGCACTACATCTGCAAGATTGGTGACAAGGAGGTTAACTACGCCGAGGGCTTCCGGCTGTACATGACGACGAAGATTGCCAACCCCAAGTACTCGCCCGAGGTGTGCGCCAAGACGGCACTGGTGGACTTTACGGTGACGCGGTCAGGGCTGGAGGATCAGCTGCTCGGGCGGGTCATCCGGCACGAGCAGGAGTACCTCGAGACGAAGCGGGCTGCGCTGTTGGAGGAGCTCAACACGAACAAGCAGCTGATCAAGAGCCTTGAGGACAACCTGCTGGCGAAGCTCTCTCAGACAGAGGGCAACCTTGTGGACGACACGGAGCTCATCAACGTGCTCCGCAAGTCGAAGACGACGTCGGAGGAGGTGAAGGAGAAGATTGTGAGCTCTGTGGAGAACGAGCGGATCATCAACCAGGCGCGTGAGCAGTACCGGCCCGTGGCGACCCGCGGCTCGATCCTGTACTTTATCGTGTCGGAGATGGCCATGGTCGACCACATGTACGAGACCTCGCTGGCGCAGTTCCTCAACGTGTTCGACGAGTCGATGGTGCGTGCGGCGCAGACGCAGCTCGCGGCGCAGCGGATCTCGAACATCATCGAGGAGCTGACGTACTCGACGTTTACCTTTATGACGCGCGGGCTGTTTGAGGAGCACAAGCTGCTGTTCCTCCTTCAGTGCGCGCTCAAGATTGATCTCGAGGCGCGCGAGATTGACGGGCTGGAGTACCGGACGTTTGTCAAGGGTGGGGCGAGTCTTGATCCAAAGACGGGCAAGGCGAACCCGGATCCGAGCGACATTCCGGAGGATGTGTGGCTCAACCTTCGTGCGCTGCACGAGATCCCGATTTTCCACAACATTCTCGAGCAGATTGAGAACAACGTGGCCGGGTGGAAGGCGTGGTACAACAAGGCAGAGCCCGAGAAGGAGGTTATTCCGGACGGGTACAACGAGATGCTCAACCCGTTCCAGCGGCTGCTGCTTGTGCGGTGCTGGTGCGTGGACCGGATGTACTTTGCGGCGGAGCCGTACATTGCCAAGACGCTTGGCGAGCAGTACACGGCGCCGCCACAGCTAGGCGTGGCGTCTGCACTGGAGGACTCTGACCCGCTTACGCCTGTGGTCTGCCTCCTCTCGATCGGGTCGGACCCTAGTGAGCAGATCCGGCAGCTGTCGAAGAAGCTGTATCGGCGCGTGCCGCTGGAGGTGTCGATGGGCGCGGGGCAGGAGGTTGTGGCGCGAAAGCACATTGCGACGGGCATGGCGAGCGGGCAGTGGGTCCTGCTCCAGAACTGCCACCTGGGCGTGGACTTTATGGACGAGGTTGTGGCGATTCTGACTGCTGCGACGGAGGCAAAGGAGCGTGCTTCCGAGGCGTACGCCAAGGGTAGCGGCGGCGGCGACGGCGACGACGACGACGACGACGATGAGGGCTCGTCGGGCGGCGGGCTTGGGGCAAAGGAAGCCGGGCCTGTGGTCCATGACGACTTCAGGCTGTGGATGACGACGTCGCCGACGACGGAGTTCCCGATTCTCCTCCTGCACCGCGGGATCAAGGTGACGAACGAGCCGCCGCAGGGCGTGCGTGCTGGCCTGCAGAAGACGTTTGCGGACGTGAGCCAGGACGAGCTCGAGTACGTGGACCGGCCCGAGTACCGGTCGCTGCTGTACTCGATCACGTGGTTGCACTCGATTGTGCAGGAGCGGCGCAAGTTTGGCCCGCTCGGGTGGAACATCCCGTACGAGTTTAACTCTGCGGACCTTGCGGCGTCGCTTGCGTTCCTCCGCAAGTACATGTACGACCTTGATCCGAAGGCCAACGTGGACTGGAAAACGGTGCGGTACATCATTACCGAGGTCCACTACGGTGGGCGAGTGACGGACGACTTTGACCGGCGGCTGCTCAAGAGCTACGGGACCAAGTGGCTGTCAAACGCGGTGGCTAACAGCGGGGCGTCGGGCGTGCACTACGAGTTTGCACCCGGCTACTGCGTTCCGCCGGACAAGAGTCTGGAGGGGATTAAGGAGTACCTGCTCTCGCTGCCTGCGACCGACTCGCCACTCGTGTTTGGGCTCCACCCGACGGCTGAGATTGCGTATCGGCGGGCGCAGTCGCTCGCGGTGCTCTCAACGATTTTGGCGATCCAGCCGAAGGACTCGACCAGCGGCGACAAGCCGCGCGAGGTTGTGGTGGACGAAATGTGCGCCAAGTTCCTGGAGCAGCTGCGGCCGGACTTTATCGAGTCGCAGGTGCGGGCCAAGATCGACGCGCAGTCCGCCCAGGCGGCGCAGGCTGCCGAAGAGGCCGGCGAGGCGAGCGGTGCGGACAAGGCGCCGCCGCCGCTCAACATTTTCCTCTTTCAGGAGGTGCAGCGGATGCAGATTGTGCTCAATCTGGTGCGGACGTCACTGACGGACCTGCGGCTGGCGATTGCGGGCACGATTGTGCTCTCAGAGCGGCTGATGGACATTCTCAGTGCCATCTACGACGGTCGAGTGCCGGAGGAGTGGGCGCGAGTGTCGTGGAAGTCGACGACGCTCTCGTTCTGGATGGCTGCGCTCGACTCGCGGTACACGCAGTACGAGGACTGGCTCAACAAGGGCCGGCCGCTGAAGGTCAAGATGGGACTGCTGTTCAACCCGCAGGGCTTCCTCACGGCGGTCCTGCAGGAGGCCTCGCGCAAGATGGGACTCCCGCTCGACATGGTCGACTCGTACACCACGATTCCCAAGGACGGCAAGGAGATCAAACGGACCGAGATGGGCGTGTACCTCGAGGGCCTCACGCTCGAGGGTGCGCGGTGGGATCGGCGTAACGGCAAGCTGGAGGACCTTGGCGACCGCGGCAAGCAGACCATGGTCGAGATGCCGTGCATCTTCTTCTCGGCGCGGCCCAAGGAGGAGCGTGACCTCACGCAGTACGCATGCCCAGTGTACGTCAGTCCGCGGCGGCAGGACCTCGAGTATGTGACCACCATCTGGCTCAAGACGGACCACGAGGAGGGTCCTGGATTCTGGGTCCGGCGCGGCGTTGCGCTGCTGACGACGCGCAATTAGAGGCTGTGTGTGTGTGGCAGAGCGAGTAACACCAACAAAGGCCCAACTAACTAGCTAAAGTGGATAGAGGCAGGTACATTTACATGACAACGACAAGCTCTTCGTCGTCGTCATCGTCATCGCCGTCGCCGTCGCCGTCGTCGCCGACGCTGCCGATGCGTGGACGCGAGAGCGAAGACGGCGAGAGAGCGCGGGCCACCTTGTTGACGGTAAACGCGCCGTCGTTGTCGGACCGCTTGCGCTTGCTGGATGGATGAGCGGCGGCAGCGACGGCCGAGGCGACCGAGACCTTAACAGTTGGGCCGGCGGCGGCGGCGGCCGGCACAGACGAGTGCAGCGGCGGCGGCGGGCTGGGGACGGGCTGCGGGCGGGCCGCCGCTGACACGCCAGCCACAGTGGCTGCCAGTGCAGTGACGGAGACGACGTTGGGGTAGGGCGTGGTGAGCGAGACCGGGACCGGGGTCGGGGTCGGAACCGGCGCCGGTGTTGTTGGCGCGGGAACCGGCGGCGGCGGCCGAGTCAGCGAGGCGATGGGAACCGGGACCGGCGCAGGAGCAGGGGCGATGATCGACGGCGCCGGCGGGGACAGTGCACGCAGAGTCGGCGGGACCGGAGGCGTTGGCAGCGGTGCCGGTGGAGCGACAGGAGTGGGAGCAGGCAGGGCGGAAGCGTCCGGAGGAGCAGTAGGCGGAGCAGAAGCGGAAGCGGTGGAAGTAGTGGTAGTGGAGGCAGTAGCGGTAGCTGTGGAGGTAGTTATAGCGGAAGCAGGAGCGGTAGCGGGAGCAACAGCAGGAGGCGGCATGGCAGCAGCGTCAGCGTCAGCAAAGGGATCATGTCCGTGATGAAGCGAGTTGACACGGATCTGCAAGGTGTGGAGGAGCGAGCGAGAACCAAAGGCTTTGAGCAGAACAGGAGCAATGCGCATGGCCAGAGCGGCGGAGAGGGCCTTGTCCGAGTTTGTGATCCTGTTTGGCCTCTTCTTTGCCGAGACCGAGGCGTTGGGAGGAAAGACAAACTCCCAGACGGAGATGGAGAGCGGACAACCGACCTTGACACTTGCTCGCTTGCGGAGAGGGACAGAGCCCGAGGCGCGAGTTTTTCGTGACCGACCAGCTTTGCACTGAAAAAGCGAACGAGCCACTTTGCCCACCACAGCTCCAGGCGCCTTTGATGCCCTCGGCAATGCCTTTCGATGCATTTCTGCGTAGAGCATGGTAGCGGCCGCCGACTCGAGCTCCTCCTTCACGGCCTCCCACTCTGCCCATGAGCCCACATACCCCACAGACACATCCCCATCCTCCTCATACCCATACAGTCGCCGCCCAAGCACCTCCTCTATTGCCTGGTTTGCTCCTTTCTCCATGGCTGTGCCCACTCCACCCGGGGAGAGGAGAGGTCCGCTGGCCGTGTGCGTGATCAGTGGGTGATCGATCGGGCAACGGACGGGGGGGAGGAGGGGAGGTGGGGGAGGGGGGAGGAGGGGTGGAGGGGGGGGGTAGTGGGGTGGGAAGTGGGGCGGGGGGTGGGGTGGGGGAGGGGGAGGAGGGAAGGGGAAGGAGGTGGCGGGGGTGGAG
>NW_013657657.1:399398-404121 GCF_000142905.1 Thecamonas trahens ATCC 50062
CACGGCACCCACGCCCTTCACCCCCCCCTTACCCCCCCAACCCCCCCCCCCCCCCCTCCCCTCCCTTGCGGCGGAAGCAGCAGAGAGGAAGGACATGTCGCGTCTGTTCGGACGGCGGGGACGACGTGCGGTCAAGCGACATGCACGAGTCACTGTTCATGCTGTGCAGAATGTGTGTGTGGGAGAAGGCGGGACGGTGTCCGTCCGCTATGCTCGTGGCTCTCATTCGGGAACGACGGCAGCTGTGTTTGCAAGTAATAGTGTGGCTTTTTTTGACACTGTTTTTAACTTTCCTTGCACTCTCTACCAAAGAATAGACTCGGGCAAGTACGATGACAAGATATTGACCTTGACTGCAGTGGCAAATGGTACTCGCCATGCAAAGAGCAAGAGTGAGAGAAAAGATCGCGTTCTTGGCTCGGCTACCGTCAATCTGGCAGACTTGGCAAAGTTGGACCATCTCGTCACTCGTGTCTACCTCTGTGAAGCTGCTCCTGTTCCTGGCACTGCCATCAAGGTCTCGCTTGTTTTGTGGGATCCATCGCTTCCCGAGCCAGCCCTTGCCCTCGCTGCTTCTTCTGTTGCTTCGTCCAGCGACGATCATCCCCGGTCGGGTCCGCCGCCGTCCTCGGCCTCGCTCTCAGCCGACGCCTCGTCAGATCGCCTGGACCCACCACCTCGCCCGCGTGCGAGTCCAAAGAAGCGCCGCAAGAGGCGCCAGGTCTCGCCGCTCGTCGCTGCTGCCGCTGCAGGCAACGTGACCGCCACCACCCCCACCCCCACCCTCTCGTCGCTCTCGTCAATGGACGACGAGAGTACCTTGCCCAACTACCTCGAGTCCGACCCGGACTCGCACGCCACAGAGACGTTCTCCGGCGAGGTCTCGCCATCGGCCACGGGTGAGTTTCGCTCCACCGGGCCTGTCTACCCGGCCTCTCTGTTCATGCCGGGTGACGGCGGCCGCCCCAGTCCAGCCCGCCCGCGCGCAACCTCAATCACCACTGCTCGCTCGCACTCGCGCCAGCCGTCGCTCCCCTCGCCGCACGTCCCGGCCCGTCGCTCGTCGGTCACCGCTTCGCGCGCACACCGCCGCTCGCTCTCGTCGTCGGTCCAGATCAACGCCGAGCTGCCGGTGGCCCAGCGGAGCATCGGCGAGCTCGGCGAGCTGCCCGAGCCCGACCCGGCTGGCGCCATCTCGCAGGAGCTCGGCCGGATCAAGGCCCGCCTCCGCGAGCGCCGGCTCAAGCTTGTCGGCCGCCGTGTCGCCCTCCTTGTCGACGGCGCCATCGCCTCGGTCTATCTCAACCCGGACGACCGCGCCGCCGCCCTCTCCTCGGCCGCCCTCGTCACCGTCGGCATGTCCTCGCGTGGGCTGCCGGATTCCATCTTTGAGCCCGAGGCCTGGGACCACGAGTCGGTCGCCACTGCCGTCGCCGCCTTTTCCAACTGGTACCAGCACGGCCTGCCGATCTCGGAGCGTCTTGTCTTTGCCGCCATGGTCGACTGGAACTTTGGCTTTGAGTCGCAGGAGGCTCTGGCGTCTGCCACAGAGCTCCTGCGCAACTCGCCGGCTGCCCTCGTTGTCCACGATCTCCCGGCCGCCCTCGACGCCAAGGTCCGCGCCTCGCGCGCCAAGCCGCTCGAGCTCGCATACTTTCTGGCCGTTGCCGCCCTCCTCGTCCACGACGTGAGCAATGAGCTTGCGCTGGCCGTCGGCGGTGCTCGCTCGCGCCCGGCCTGGGCCCGCTCGCTCGAGGACGCCCTCGACGCCGCCGCCTACACCGCGTTTTCACTACTGGTCGGCCACTACAACCAGCGGCTCGAGAGCGCTGTCGTTGTCGGCGCCTTTCTCGACGCGCCGTCCACGCTCGAGACCGCATCGGCCCGCGCCGCCGCCGCCGCCGCCGTCGGCTCGGCCACTGTGCCCTCGCTCCCGCGCCCGGCACTCTCGCCAGCCACCGTCATTGCTGTCCTTGACGAGCTCGCCGCCGTCGTCGCGCCGTGGCACCCAGAGGTGTTTGGTGACACCCGCGCTGCCGTCGTCTCGGCCGTTTTCAAGCACATCAACGCCGTCCTTTGCAACGCTGTCCTTGTCGATTCGCGCGGCGCGACCGTAAGCGGCGGGCTCAAGCTCAAGATGGCCGTCTCGGAGCTCGAAGAGTGGCTTGCTCAGCACCCGGAGCTGAGCGGTGGCGAGCTGCCGGCTCGCGAGCGCCTGGTCCTTGTCCGCGAGCTGGCCGACGTCCTCGTCATGCCCAAAGACGCTCTCCTCGTGGCTGAGACGCGAGGCCAGGTCGCCCCGCACCTCTCCAGCCACCAGCTTGTTGCCCTCCTCCACGCTGTGCAGACAGACGACTACGACCAGGTCGGCGTCGAGCCCGGCCTCGTCGAGTCGCTTGCTGACGAACTCGGCGTCGAGCAGGCCGGCGTCGCCTCGTCACGCGTCGCCGTCCCAGACGTCATCGAGCCGCCGCTCTGCGACGCCCTGCCCGCACCAGTCCTCGACATTGACCTCGGCCAACTCGTCCTCCCTGTTTGCTTTGTTGGGCAAGAAGGCTACGAGTTTCTGCCGTAAAATGAACAGCTCGCTACCCGAGCAAGACATCGCCCTCGGGGCCGCGGCCGGCGCCATGGCTGCGGAGCCACCACGCGCCGCCGGCGATGAGAATCATGAGGCCAGCAACGCCAGCGGCGACCGCCAGTGCCACAGTTGCTGCGTGCGACTTGGACTTGTGGGCAGGCGATGGCGCCGGGCCAGAGGTGTTGACCTCCAGCATGGCGAGAACCATGTTGTCGATGATGGCCCGGGCCGACGACGCGTGGTCGGCGTAGCCGGTGACGATGACCGAGAAGACCAGCCGCGACTCGTCGCCGCCGAGTCCTGTGCGGTTGATGTAGCCCGAGAGCGCCGAGACGCCCGTAAGCGTGCCGGTCTTGGCCGAGACCCGGCCCTGGGCCGGCGTGCCCACAAAGCGCGAGGCGAGGGTCCCGCTCTCGCCGGCCACCGGAAGTAGCGGCGCGAGGGAGTCGTTGCCGTAGCCCGGGCCGTGGCGAGCCATGCCGATGAGAGTGCCCACAAGCGCATCAGCTGAAATAAGGTTCCGCCGAGAGACGCCCGAGCCATCGGCCTGCACAAACGAGTCGGCTCGAACACCGAGCTGGCCGACGAGCGTGGCATGAACGCGTGCCAGGCCAGCAGCGACAGCTGAGCGCGGAAGATCGGCCAGAGTTGGGACATCAAGCCGGCTCGCCGCAAGGCCATCATTTCCAACCAGGCGAAGAAACGACTCTGCGTACGTGTTGTCTGAGACGAGCAAGCAGTGATGAGCGAGGCTGGTGACCGCGTCCGAGGCGGTCGAGGCAACGACCGTGTCGTCGGTAGCCAAGCCGCACGGTCTCGAGACGAGCGTGACGTCGGTAACAGTCACACCAGCCGAGTTCATGCCCATGGCAAAGGTGTTGGCAAAGAGCTCGTCACCACGGACGGTGACATACCCACTCACGGGCGTCTCCTTGCCTGCCGGGACCGAGCCGGTGATGACGAGGCCAGAGCGACCAGGAAGGTAGCGAGCAGAGAGGCTGGGCGAGGACGAGGAGGGGCCAATGACAAGACCAGAGAGGTCAACAGGCATGGCTGAGGCGGCAGACGGCGGGTAGACAACGGTGATGTTGGTACTGCCCGCAAGCCCGGCTGCGAGCGCAAAGGTGACCCTGTTCTCGTCCACAATGGCGCCGTTGATGCCCGAGCCGTAGTCAAAGACAAAGTCATCGAGCTCCCAGGTTGCCGGGAAGACGTCGACGGCGGGGTAGTAGCCAGACCAGACGTGGACGGCGGTCGAGGTGACACTGCTCTCACCCAGCTTGTCAGCTGCTGCAGATGCCAGTCCAGTCAGGCGATCGGCGGTCATCGACGGATCGCCGCGGCCGTTGATGCACACGCGTCCGCTATCGGCCGACCACCACACCTGCGTCTCGAGAGCAGTCTTCTCTGGCGACGTTGCCGAGAGGAGCGCCGTGGCAAGCGTCAAGATCTTAGTGTTGGAGGCAGGCGGATAGAGCCGGCCAGCGTTGGCCGAGACCAGGATGTCATCAGAGCTCGCCGCATCCGCCCGCGCCACAGCATACGCCCACGATGCAGCCACAGACGTCGGCGTCGACATTGCGAGCTCCTCCAGCTGTTGGGCCAGCTCCGGAATCAAGCTCGCCTGGCCTGCACCAGCAAGGCAGCAGGCGAGGGCAGTGAGGGCGAGAACGACCGAGAATGCCTTGCCCATGGTCGCTGTCGAGAAAAACGAGTCAGGTGTGGCGAGACGAGTACTCATGCCCGCACCGTGCTTGAACTGCCAGCCGCCCTCACCATCATCAGTATTGGACCTCATCTATCACTTGTCTCTTCTCTCCTTCCTCGTCGATCCCACATTCTCCTCCTTCCACCCTCCAGGCCTCCCAGCCTCTTCCAGCCATCCGCGCCGTCTTCCAAAAAAAAAGAGACTCGCCCCTCCTTTCCCTACCCACAACCCAGCAACTTGGCCAAGCCGCCTTCCCTTCTCTCCTCCCTCGCAACCATGGTCAACCATTTTAAACCCATCATCGTCCATCATCGCTCTCCTCGCCGATTCCATATCGTCCTCCTCCCACCCTCCAGGCCTCCTAGCCTCTCCATCCATCCGCGCCGTCTTCCAAAAAAAAAAGTGTCCCGCCACTTCCCCCCCCCCCCCCCCCC